>NW_017890605.1:0-3536 GCF_001540865.1 Ananas comosus
ACTAGCCCAAGAAAGGGATACAGTCAAAAACAGATGTAATAAACAATGAGTAAATTGCATTTAGAAGCCATAATTAAAGCTGCACTATAGCATTGCAATTAACAATGGTCATTTATATAAGCACCTTAACCTGTTTTCGATACTATGCCTCTAACATGGCCACGGGGATATTCAGAGATACTGTAGCAGAGTTAGATAATGATACTGTTGCAGACATACATGCATATAAGATGCAATAAACTGAAATCTCCACCTACCATAACTAATGTATGTATGAATACCAATGTCACAAATATACTAAATCATGAAAGCAAGGTCATTTCTAATAGGGATCTTAGTTTCAAATCTCAACCAAGAATGCGCTATGTCACAGCATGCCATGCTCTCTTACTACATAGAGCGTCCAAAATTTTACTATACATGAACATATGCATGTTAAGTTCTAAAAATTCATAAGTAAATGTATTTAGCATGGACTTTCAAATGTATTTCACTATACCGCATAAACACTCGGATATTAGCATTTCTCCTATCATTAGGGCCTAGGCCAAACGCACCTCGAAACCGTCGCTAGTCTCGCTTCCGCCGAACCGGAGTGTCACGAGTCGAAATACCCTAAAAGTATTGGTGAAGAGATACACCGGGCATTTACGATAACATAAGATCAAATACATTAACAAACAAGGCAATTGGCTAAACTTCACCGAATATGTTAGAAAAATTCCCTCACGCTCTAAAAGAGAGCTAGAAGCCTTCAATCCATCCAAAGGAAGATCTATCCAACTAATTTAGCTCAAAAGCTAGATTCAAAAATACCCAAAATAAACCCTAAATCCATCTATGGTTCATATCGGACTAAAACCGTACCCAAACAGGGTCAAAGGTATAGAATCAAGCGTTACTAAACTCTCAAGATGCCTCCAACAAGCTTCCAAATCTTCTAGGCGTTGAAGATGTCACCACCGGCACCTACAAGGCAAGACTCCAGAGCCTTGCAAGCAGTTGTAAAGGAAGAAAGGGGTTGAAGCCCAAGCTCCCTCCAGCAGCTCCTTTCTTCTTCTCCTGCCTTCTTCTTCTTCTCTCTCTAGAGGTGTTAGGGAGAGGGTGAAAATGAGGAAGGGAATGAGAGTGAAATGGCCTTAAGACCATTTAGAGCAACAAAATCCAGAGAGGTCCCTCAAAAACTCAAAATTGCAACAGCCCGGTCTGGGCAGTTTTCGCCCAGAGGGACCGGTCTCTCCCTGCAAGGGACCGGTCTCTCGTGTCGAACCCGAGAAACCAACGTTCGGGAACCGGTCTCTCCCTGCGCGGACCGGTTGCCTCGCCGGCTGCGTAACACTGCTCACTGGGGGACCGGTCTCTCCTTTCAGGGACCGGTCCCCGAGAGTAAAAACTCTCAGGACTCGTCCAGAACTCAGGTTTTCGAACTTTCTAGGTCGGAAAACATTCTACGACCCTCCACCAAGTGTGGAAAAGCTCGAAATACATCCAAACACTCGAACCTTGCAATTTGCAAAGGTCCAGTGCGTCACAAGAGAACGGTCCCGTATGCGTAGCCAGCCCGAGGTTGGAAATCCCCTTGATGCAACCGGTCCCTGGTCGAGAGACCGGTCCCCCGGAGACCGGTCCCTGGTAGGGAGACCGGTTCCCGTACGTGTAAAATCCCAGAAGTGGGAAAAATCAGCTAAGTCCTGAGAACTGAGCTCTCAGGGACCGGTCCCCTGCTAGAGAGACTGGTCTCCGTATACAAAAAATGCCTAGTTTGGGTTGTTGCAAATAAAAATGTTTGGGGGGTTTAGTTGCTATTATTGCAACCCTTGTATGACCCAAACCTTCTCCTTCACACCCAGCACCTCTCCACTCTCTCTTTCTCTCATTCCTCTTTTTCTCTCTCTGGAGATCTTGCTTTAGGGCAAGGAATTGGTGGAGAAGAAGGCATTGAAGGTGGATTTTGGTGGCTTTGGTGGTTCTAGGAGCTCTCCATCAAGGTGGACTTGGGGATAGCTCTTGGCTAAGGTAAGTTCTAGCAAGTTGAGCTCTAGGGTTTGGATTTTACCCTAAGTTTTGGGGTTTAGGTCTCTTTAGAGGCTTTAGAGGTATAGTAGAGCTTTGAACACCATGAAAATCATGGTTTTCTCAAGTGCTCTCATGGTGGATTTTTGGAATCCAAAGTAGATGCCCTAGGAATGGTTCTAGAGGCTTGGTAATTGTATTAGAGAGCTTCCTAGGTGATTCTAAGCTATCTTTTGCTTAGGGATGAGATCAATCTAGGAGAAATTTGATTATGGCATTGTTAGGGCACCCAAATCTAGAATTTTTCTGAGGCAAATTGACCTCTTGAAAACCTAATTGGGTGTATTCCCGACGCATTGGACAACTCCGTTCGACGTTATGAAAATGCCTAAATATAGTTTGTGTATATAGGGTCTAATTTGGCACTAACGAAATCGTTCGGGAAGGGTCCTCAAAATTTTTCTAACAATTTTGGAATCAGGAATCTTCTCGCCTAAGTTGGCACACGTGTTTACAATGTCTTGCAAACGAGTATAATACTCGGTAAAAGATTCATGTTCTTCCATACGGATAGAATCAAATCTACCAGTAAGCATTTGTAATTTTTGAATCTTTACCAAGCTTGTACCCTCGTGTGTAACTTGTAAAGTGTCCCAAATCTCTTTGGCGGTTTCACACGCCGAGACACGAGAAAATTCAGTTTGATTTAAAGTATTAAATAAAACATTGATACCTTTCCCGTTGAACGAAGATAGTTCATTTTCCTCTTTCGTCCATTTATTTCTAGGTTTCGGACCGGTAACATTCTCGACAACTTCGGTGGGATGTTTCCACCCGAATTCAATGGCTTGCCATACCCTGTCACGCCCCGCCCCGAATCCACTACCAATTTGGCACGGTTCGGGCGCGCCGGACGGACCGCCGAATGGACAACACCTCTCCTGTCCGCCCAAGGCTAAACACCCAGATCATGTACAATTAAGCGCCCAGGAAATGCTTAAATAACATACATGATCGATACGATGCACACAAGTGCAATACATCTAAGAGCAAGAACCACAAGTGGATACAAGTGTATAAAGAGAGAAACATCTAGCTATTACAACCATTCAACATTTACATCATTTGAATATATTACATTTTCATCTTGCAAAATGGAAATACCTGTTTTCCTCAAAATACAAGTAGCTCTCCGTAACTGTCCAAAACATCATCTAGTACTCAAGGGTACATACTCTAATGCATAAAGGAAAAGCTACTAGCTAAACTCATTTAGGGCGCTATGCCCTTGCCGCGGTCCTCGCTCGACTCGCCTCTGTGTGTACCTGTACCCCAAAACCACACGGGGTGAGAACTATATAAATATAGTTCCCAGTGGGTTCGGCCGCCGACGCCGCCGGTTTTCCTACTAGGTCTAAGCTGGCACAGATAGAGAGATAGATAGATATATATAGAGAATGAACTGCAACTACTCTATCATGCCATCAATGGTAATAATGCATGCAACAACTACTATCATGCTA
>NW_017890605.1:5353-44296 GCF_001540865.1 Ananas comosus
ATGAAGTCTAATCCTCGTATTTCGAGAATTCACTTCCTCACATCCTCCCCTCCTAAAAAGGAGTTTCGTCCTCGAAACGAACTCACTATCTTATTCAACTCATACCTCATTGCATTTCGGTAAAGAGATGAGGACAGTGCACTTTCATCCTTTCCTCGAGTTCCCACGTGGCTTCATGATCGTCGTGACCGGTCCAACGAATCTTTACATAGGGAATCTCACGATTTCTCAATTTTCGCACTTCTCGAGCAATGATCATCGCCGGAAACTCTTCATAACTTAGATCTTCTTGTAGATCCGGCGGTTCATAATACATCACGTGCTCGGGGTCGTGGACATACTTGCGAAGGTTAGAAACGTGGAATACATCATGCACTCCCGCGAGCTTCGGCGGTAAGGCAAGTCGGTATGCTACCGCTCCAACACGTTCCAACACTTCGAATGGCCCGATATATCGGGGACTTAGCTTTCCCCGCACTCCGAAGCGTTTCACACTCTCATAGGTGAAACCTTCAAGAAAACGCGGTCGCCTACCGCGAATTCCAAATCTCTACGGCGTCTGTCGGAATAACTCTTTTGCCTCGACTGTGTCGTAAGTAGCCTCTCGCGAGCAAGACGGACCTTCTCTTCCGCCTCTCGCAATACGTCTGGGCCCAATGCCGCATGCTCACCTACATCGTTCCAACATATAGGGGATCGGCACTTCCGTCCATACAGGACCTCGAACGGTGCCATCCCAATGCTAGCTTGGTAACTGTTGTTGTAGGCGAACTCGGCCATCCTCAAATGGTTTGCCCAACTACCCTTGTAGTCAATGGCACACGCCCGCAACATATCCTCCAGAATTTGTATAGTCCTTTCCGACTGTCCATCTGTCTGAGGATGAAACGCGGTGCTGAAATCGAGCCGTGTGCCAAGTGCTTCTTGCAGGCTTTTTCAAAAGTGCGAAGTAAAGCGGGGGTCTCGATCCGACACGATCGACTTCGGAACCCCGTGCAACCTCACAACTTGATCCAAGTATACCTGCGCCAACTTGTCGCCCGACCAGGTGGTGTGAATCGGTAGAAAGTGTGCCGACTTGGTCATACGATCCACAATCACCCAGATCGCGTCGTGGCCACCCGTCGAACGGGGCAATCCGACCACGAAGTCCATCGCGATATTCTCCCATTTCCAAACGGGGATAGGCAGACCTTGGAGCTTTCCCGCTGGAAATCGGCGCTCAGCCTTCACTTGCTGGCATACTAAGCATTGCGCTACATAGCGTCCAATATCAGCCTTCATGCCCGGCCACCAGTACTGCATCTTCAGATCACGGTACATCTTGGTGCCGCCCGGGTGAATGCTATAAGGAGTCCGATGTGCTTCTTTTAGGATCAACTTCCGGACCTCCTCGTTTTCTGGCACGCACCATCGGTTTTGAAACCGAAGCGCACCCTCGGCGTCTACACTGAAATCACCGCCGCGTCCACTCTCGATGTCTCGCCGCACCTTTTGGAGATTGGGGTCTGCAGATTGCAAAGTCTTAATCTGCTCCAACAAGGTCGGTTGGACAACGAGAGCCGTAAGCATAGACGGGATTTCCGGAGCTACCACCTCGAGATCCAATCGTTCCATCTCTCTCCATAGTGGTTCTTGGCGTGTGACCAACATAGCAAGATTCTCCACTGACTTCCTGCTAAGCGCGTCGGCCACCACGTTTGCTTTTCCGGGGTGGTATAGGATTGTCACATCGAAATCCTTTAGCAATTCCAACCACCGCCGCTGCCGCATGTTGAGCTCCTTTTGTGTGAAAAGGTACTTCAGACTCTTGTGGTCCGTGTATATCTCGCAACGCGCGCCGTACAGGTAGTGCCTCCATAACTTGAGAGCAAACACTACTGCGGCCAACTCTAAGTCGTGGACAGGGTAGTTCTTCTCATAACTTTTCAGCTGACGGGACGCGTAAGCGATCACCTTCCCGCCCTGCATTAGAACAAACCCTAAGCCCAAATGTGACGCGTCGCTATACACCACAAAGTCTTCATCTTGCACCGGTAAGGCGAGTACCGGAGTCGAAGTTAATCTATCCTTCAACTCTTGGAAACTCCGGTCGCACTCGTCATTCCAATTGAACTTGGTGCCTTTCCGAGTCAGACGGGTAAGTGGACCCACGATCTTCGAGAATCCCTCCACGAACCGTCTATAATAACCCGCTAAACCCACGAAGCTTCGAACTTCCGTGACGTTAGTCGGGCGAGGCCAATCCTTGATCGCCTCCACTTTCCTCGGGTCAACAGATACTCCGCCCTCGGAAATGACATGCCCAAGAAATGCAACCTCTCGGAGCCAAAAGTCGCATTTCTTAAACTTAGCGTATAACTTCTCTTCCCGGAGGGTTTGAAGCACAATTCTCAAATGCTCGGCATGTTCCTCATCGCTGCGCGAGTAGACCAAGATGTCGTCTATGAAGACCACGACAAATCGATCCAAGTACTCCTTGAAGACACGGTTCATTAGGTCCATGAACGCTGCCGGGGCATTAGTGAGCCCAAATGGCATGACCGTGAACTCATAGTGTCCATACCGCGTGCGAAACGCGGTCTTTTGCACATCTTCCGGCTTAATCTTGAGTTGATGATAACCGGATTGTAGATCAATCTTCGAATAAACCCGAGATCCTTGCAATTGATCAAACAGATCATCAATCCTCGGCAACGGGTATTTGTTCTTGATCGTGACCTTGTTCAACTCGCGATAGTCTACGCAGAGTCGAAACGATCCGTCCTTCTTTCGCACGAATAGAACCGGGGCTCCCCACGGCGATACACTTGGCCGTATAAACCCTTTCTCAAGGAGATCCAATAACTGAGCCCGCAATTCCTTCAATTCCGCTGGCGCCATCCGATACGGAGCCTTCGAGATAGGCGCGGTTCCTGGAACCAAGTCTATCACGAACTCGATCTTCCGGTCTGGCGGCATTCCCGGTAATTCTGCGGGAAATACATCCGGAAATTCCCGAACCACAGACAGCTCCTCGAGCGTAGGAGTCGTCCTGTCGACTTCTACAACGGTCGCCAAGTAGGCCACACAACCGCTGTTAACCAGCTTCCTTGCCCTCGTCGCTGTCACTATAGCGGCGAAGCGCGAGCTTCTACAGGCCCGATAGGTGAATTCCTCTTGGCCCGGCTCTCGAAACGTTATTACTTTACTTCTGCAGTGAATAGTCGCATAGTACTTCGAGAGCCAATCCATTCCTAGAATGACGTCGAAGTCTTTCAACTTCTTGAACACCAGCATACGGATGGGCATTATCCAGTCGCCCAACCGCACTGGACAAGACGAACACTCCATCCGGACTAGAAAGTCACGTCCGGGGCCCGACACCCTCCAAGTGCTTTTACTCTCTTGTAGTTTTATGTCATGCATGCGTGCAAATGACCTACTGATGAATGAATGCGTAGCACCTGTATCAAACATGGCCCTGGAGCGAACTCCGTCAATTAAAACCATACCTGCGAGTACATGGCGATCCTCCGCTTCAGCAGGTTCCTCGGCTTGAGTTTGGGCGGCGAACACCCGCCCGCTCGGAGCCGATCTCGTCGCCTCGGGTTGGCGTGGTACCATCGCACGTCCAGCCGATGACGCAGCAGGTGGAACTCCTCCATAATGCGCAGGAGTCGCGGGAGCCGACGCGACCGAAGGGGTAGGCGAAGCCCTCATTGGACAGTGGCGGCTGATATGGCCCGCCTGTCCACACGTGAAGCACTTCCCTTCCCGTTGATCACACGTCCTTGGCTCGTGGTTCCCACCACAAATTGTGCATCGCTGCGGTCCGCGGCCTCTAGACTGCGTTCGCGGGTACTTCGGGGGCTTCCTTGACTTGGTCTGAGCTCCCGAGCTACTCTGGGCCCGCTTCTTGCCACCGTCCTTCTCGGACGCTTCTCGCTCTTCCCGGATGTGAGCGTTTCCTTGCTCCGCCCACAACGCTCTGTCGAGCACCTCCGCGAAGGTAGTGAGCTTCAAAATGTGCACCGCCCGGTATATGTCAGCCCGGAGCCCTCGCTCGAACCAGTCGGCTCGATCCCTGTCATCCCGCACTACGTCGGGGACGCAGTCAATGATGTGAGAGAACTCCCGCTCATATTCCGCTACCGTGCGGCCACCTTGCTTCAACTTTCGAAACTGCTCCTGGAGTTTCTTCTTCTCACTATCGGGGAAGTAATTGACATAGAACAATCCCCGAAACTCCTCCCACGTCAACGGCGGAAGGTCGGAAGCTCGGTTTCTCTTGATTCGCTTCCACCAAACCTTCGCCGTCCGCTCCAAACAATGAGTGGCGAGGTAGACCTTGTCCCTCTCTAAGGTGTAGAGGTCCTCGAATAAGGTCTCCATTGAGTCCACCCACGACTCAACCATCCACGGCTCGACCTTCTCTCCCTCGAAGGTCGGTGGATTGAACCTTCGAAACTTCTCGAGAGCCGCAAGTACGCGCTCCCTCTCCGCCTCCAATGCCGTCGCATCGGGTGTCGTAGAACCCGACGCCGCCGGAGGAACGCTCGCCGGCGGAGGACGTGCCGCCACCGGAACTGCCGCAATGCCCTCACCTTCAGCCGCCGTAGGCGCACGAGCTGGAGGTGGGGGCGGACCACGGCCCTCAGTCGCAGCTGCAGTTGCTGCCGCAAAATGCCGCTCCATAAGCCCCTGGAGCTGCTCGAACCGACTCTCTTGGCGCTGCACAATGCCGGTTAATGCCGACACTTGCGCCCGTAACTCCTGTACTTCACTAGATCCAGCTTCCTCGGGCACCTCAGGAGGTGGTGTCGGAGCGGACCTACGTACGTAGCGTCTTGGGGACATTATCTCCTGCAACGCAACAATTGGGTTAGCCACTTAACCCACTTAACTCCATCGCATACACTATATTACGCGACTCAACTCCGCCCTCAGCGGAGGTACACTAGTGTATTAGTCCTAACTCTTAGCGTCGTGTTGTCGGCCGCCAACACAAACTCCTCAAGCTCGGAACCAACACCGCTCGGATCTATCTCTAGCCACACTAGAGATCTACACTCGATCCGACCTAATCGGATTCTTCCTTAACCGATATAGGTTCACGTTTCTCTCACGTACCTATACAACCCTAGGGTTCACCGTCCTAAGGTCTCTTAGGTCCATCCTAGACTCTCTCTTTACTTGCTCTTAATGGCTCTGATACCAACCAACTACTGTCACGCCCCGATGCCGCTACCAATTTGGTCCGGTTCGGGCGCGTCGAACAGACGCCGAACGGACAGCACCTCTCCTGTCCGCCCAAGGCTAAACAACCAGATCATGTACAAATAAGCGCCCAGAAATGCTTAGATAACATACATGATCGAACATAGCGCACACAAGTGCAATACATCTAAGAGCAAGAACCACAAGTAATATACTAGTGTATAAAGAGAGATAGTCTAACTATTACATTCATTCAATAGTTACATCATTTGATTGCATTACATTTTTCATCTACCAAAATGTAAATACATATTTTCCTCAAAATACAAGTAGCTCTCCCATATCTATCCAAACATCATCTAGTACACGAGGGTACTCTAATGCATAAAGGAAAAGCTACCAACTAAACTCACTTAGGGCGCTATGCCCTTACCGCGGTCCTCGCTTGACTCGCCTCTGTGTGTACCTGTACCCCAAAACCACACGGGGTGAGAACTATATAAATATAGTTCCCAGTGGGTTCGGCCGCCGACGCCGCCGGTTTTCCCACTAGGTCTAAGCTGGCACAGATAGAGAGATAGATAGATATATAAAGATAAACTGCAACTACTCTATCATGCCACCAATGATAATAATGCATGCAACAACTACTATCATGCTAGTATCATGTCATGAGTATATAAAGGTGCATAGTAATGTAAACTACAACATACACTATGTCTACTCAAGGTAATAATGCAAGTCTATTATGCATTTCATGTTTCTTACCCAATTCACTTGGTTAACCCGAAGGTTAAACCCTCGACTCACTCTCAATCTCATAGGTGAGGAGAAACTGCACTCGCACACCGAGACCGTCTGCGGGACAACTACGTCTGCCCCTAGTGAAGTACTCCGGAGACTCGTGCCTCGGTGGAGCGACCACCGACAAGCAAAAACAGACTAGTGAGTATGATCCAATCCTCACAAGAGGATACCCTGTCTACTAGGGTCAATGTGCCTCTGCTGCACAATATACAATGCATCCTAGATGCCGGGATCTCTACTATCCCTAAGTTCACGTCAAGTTTACTACACTAGACTCGATGCCACTCGTTCGATCATTGTAGTAAGTTTTCTACTAGTTGACATGCCACTCGTTTCAATCTAGTGTTTCTACTACACTAGTTCAATGCCACTCTACTAGGCTATGTCCAAGTTCGGCTCTTTATGCCGCTATAGGATTCTATGTCACAAGACCCAATCCTCATGCTATCCTAGTCCACGTGTCAAGCTCACCCCGCTACACTACCAAGAAAGCATGCAAGGAAATGGAAATGTACAACTACTATTCCTATAGCACAATATGATCAATATAATTAACTTAGACATAAAAAGAAACCCGGATGTTTCGGGATGACACCCCCCACCTTCTGTGTATACGGAGGCTCTAAAAATGCGCTTCGGCGTTCTTTACGACGAAGCCTCGGTCTCCTTGGTCCAAATGACGCTCAACCGGCCTTGTCTCGCCGATAGTTCTTGACCCGCTCGACGAATCGAATTTCCGACTTCGCCCCCGCGTTTCGTTACCTAGCAATTAGGTTTACAAGGCTTCAAATGAGATCAATCTCATATTTTACCAAAAACCCTATTTTGGTGCCCTAGGGTTAGCATCAAGCTAAACCCAACTCAAAACCCTAGATTCTAGCTCTAATCCCTCCATTCATGATGCTAGGGATCCATTTGATCCCATCCAAAGAGCTAAAACCCAAAAACCCTAAGTTTCATAGCTAGGGTTAGAAGCCTACCTCTTGTTGTAGCTTCAAAGAGAGAAGAGAGGATGAAGGAGAGGTCCAAAAGCTTCCCTTTGTTGATCTCCTTCTTCTTCTCCTTCCTTTTCTTCCTTCTTTTCCTTCTCCTTTTCTCCTCTTCTTCTTCTTCTCTTTTCTTTCTAGAGAGAGAGAGCAAGAGAATGTGAGTGAGGGAGAGAGGGAAATGAGGGAATGAGAGAGAGGAGGGGTCCCATATGCCTCATATTATAACAATATCCCAGTAGGCCCCTCAACTTTTCACTCTGTGCACTGCCCTTACTGGGCGTTCTGCGCGCGGAGGGACCGGTCTCCCCGACTTGGGACCGGTCCCCGAGAGCTTCAGGTCGGGTCACGCGTTCGGGTACCGGTCTCTCCCAAAGAGACCGGTCCTCGGGAGACCGGTTCCTTCTTGAGAGACCGGTCCCCGAGAGCAACATTTTCAGGACTTAGCCAAATTTCTGGCTTTCTCGCTGGGATCACGTTCGGGAACCGGTCCCTCACTGCCAGGGACCGGTTGCCTCAAGCAACCCCGCAACACCCGCTGATGGGACCGGTCCCTCCCTGCTAGGGACCGGTCCCCGAGAGCAGTTTTGCTCCAGTGCGGGTTTCGCACCATTTGCTCTCGTGGACTCGTTTCCAATGCACTTTTGGTGATTTTAATATCTTTGGCTTTTCCAACGCTCACCAACATGACCCTTGGTCGATTCTGGATGAAGTCTAATCCTCGTATTTCGAGAATTCACTTCCTCACATACCCGCTCGTCGATGGCAATAAGAAACGCCCTCATACGGACTTTTCAATAAGCATAATTAGTGCCATCGAAGAGAGGAGGTCGATTGATGTTACCGCCCTCGGCCATGATTTACAACCTATACCCGCTCTGATACCACTTGAAAGATATGGATCCCGAGGATCTAAAAGGTAAATAACACCTAGAGGGGGGTGAATAGGTGTAAAACGGCAAAAACAAATCTCTCGATGCAAATAAAAAGAGATAGCGGAAAATAAAAGCAGCACATCGAGATTTTAACGTGGGAAAACTCCAATCCGGAGTGAAAAACCCACGGGACCGATCACGCGAAGAAAATCCACTAAGAAAACTTGAGTACAAGTGATTTACCCAAAATACAAGACTCAATTTACCGAATTCCCGTTGTTGATGTTCTTCGCCGGTCTTCGATCGATAGGAATCCTCCAATCAACCCCGCCGCAACTCCTTGCTGCGTCAACGCCTCAACTCCTCGAAGCGTCCACCGAGTCCTCGGCTCCACGCGAGATCCACGCGCCGAATCTCCTTCCGGAGATTGTAGATTCGATGATTTGTGGTGATTAAGCCTTAGAATCCCATAAGCAATGAGGGTTCACCTTCTAATCAAACATCTACTTGATTCTCGAAGAAGATCTCAAGTTAAAATCGAAGAATCAAGTCGATCGTTGATTATAAGAAACTTGTTTTATGAATAGAATCATAAGATCGTGAGAAACAAGTTTCTAGGGTTTTAGATCAGGAGAAATTCAAAGCCTTAACCCATATGACGACCCTCATGGCTTATTTATATGTTTAGAAGACTTAGAAGTAGACTAGGATTGCAAAAAGTCAATTTTAAAAACTGGTGTCGTCCTCAGGGACCGGTCCTCTCGAGGAGACCGGTCTGTCAGAGACCGGTGCCTTGAATGGGAGACCGGTCCCTCGCTGCGTGACAGAAAACACAACGTTCGGGAACCGGTTTCTCATGCCAGAGACCGGTCTCTCTCTGCGAGTCAAAAATCCCAACGTTCGGAAACCGGTCTCTCATGCCAGAGACCGATTGCACCGACCAGGAGACCGGTCCCTCAGATCAGGAGACTGGTTGCAATAGACATCCACGCAGAGAGAACTCTCGGGAACCGGTCTTTCACCTCAGGGGACCGGTCCCAGCACATTGAAAACCTCAGATTGTGTTTTCTATTGCAATCCAAATCTTCTAAACTTATTGTAGTTAGATAAAATCACCAAAAATGATCTATTCTTTATACCTGAGGTGCCGAGCTTTCCAAATGAGTCTTTGCTCTTCAAATTGAATCTTCTCTTCAAACTACCGCGATCAATTCTTCAAGACTCCATTTGACTTTACGAAATCCGTCAACCTAGAAAATCCTTAACAATGACACCCATGGCTATTTATAGGTTTAGAAGACTTAGAAGTAGACTAGGATTGCAAAAAAGTCTATTTTAAAAACTGGCGTCGTCCTCAGGGACCGGTCCTCTCGAGGAGACCGGTCTTTGAGAGACCGGTCCCTCGAGTGAGAGACCGGTTCCTCGCTGCGTGACAGAAAACACCACGTTTGGGAACCGGTCTCTCATGCCAGAGACCGGTCCCTCGCTGCGTGACAGAAAATCCCATGTTCGGGAACCGGTCTCCCTTTTCAGAGACCGGTTGCCTCAACATTCAACGCATTGAGGACCTTCGGGGACCGGTCTCTCAACTCTGGGACCGGTCCCAGACCACTGAAAAGTTCAGATTAAGCTTCTTAATGCAATCTAAGTCTTCTAAACTTATTGTAATTAAACAAATTCACCACAAATGATCTATTCTTTATACTTGAGGTGTCGAGCTTTCCAAATGAGTCTTTGCTCTTCAAATTGAATCTTCTCTTCAAACTACCGCGATCAACTCTTCAAGACTCCATTCGACTTTACGAAATCCGCCAACCTAGAAAATCCTTAACACGGTACCCACTGGGAGGGGAGACATGTTTACATGTTCTCACCCCCCGGCCCCATTACAGGTGACGTCGCTGGTCCAAGTGGGACGGTTTGTGAGGAGCGAGTCTAGCTGTCGATAGAACCACCGTCCCATCGTTTGGTTAAATCTCTAACTCAGCTTTTATAAATAATTGACTTAGACATCTATTATGGTTCAGTTTCGTTATTACTTTTGAATATTGAGATTTCAATTGGCTTGTGAATGTAATAAAAGGATTTGTGGATTTTCCTAAATATATAAAGGTTTTCTACCCCTCGTGGTAGCGAGTTTTTAAAAGAAAAAGGTTTCCGTGTGGGAAACAGTTTTAAAAGGTTTTCTCGTGGATTTTGTAACTTAGTATTTCAAAATAAGTTTCCGAGTAGGAAACGTTTTCAACTAATAGTTGTGGTATTATGATTGAACGCTGAATGGTAAATCTGTTGTGAATGGTGAATGAATGTTGAATGTTGTATATTCATTATGGTGGTTGTACTCTATTTGGACGTCTTGTACTTGTGCGACGCCGTGCAAATACAGGGGAGACTCTGTCCGTGTGAACAGTGGATTCCCTATATTTGTGGCGGATCTGGCACACCATGGGGAGTCAGGTTTTCAAAAAAAAAAAATTTAGGGCACTTCCGCTGTATTTTCAAACTAAACGGGACCCTGGGGCGTGACAGATTAAAGTGGTATCAGAGACAGGTTACAACCACAACACTGTTAAGGATTTTGTATTGGCAAAACTTAATAAGAAGTTGAGGCGTCGTTTGTTGAATCTTGAAGAGGATAACAACAACTTGAAGACCACGAACAAAGCTCTCGAGGAGGAAAGGGAATCGATTTTGAACAATAATTCGGACCTCCAAGAGAAGTTTAATGAAGCGGAATCAACGATCAAATCATATAAAGACAAGGTTGGATTTTTGGAGCAACAATTCGAGGAATCGCACACATCCAACAAGTCATTGACCAATCAAGTTCGTCAACTTCAATCCGACATTCAACGATTTTCTTCCGGATCAAAGAAACTAGATCATATGCTCGGATTCGGTCAAACGAACAAGCTTGGACTCGGATATGAACGGACATACGTTGAGAAGGATTCAAAATCAACTTCTAAAGTCTCAACAATTTCGAAAGGCAAAGTGTGTCATCGATGTGGCATCAAAGGACACATTAAAAGGAATTGCTCATGTAATATACCGAAAATTCGGAAAATAAAAATGTCGAACTTTAGTCAAATTGACCAAAGTGCGAGGATGGAACACTTCGGAAAGTCCGAAGGTGTTAAAATGATCAAAAGTGAGTTGTGGAAGGTTTTCGAGAGCTAGAGAATCAAATTCTGCGAAACTGCAGATTTTCAGCTCTCGGGGACCGGTCCCTGGTGGGGGAGACCGGTCCCCGAACGCGTGCAGAATGGGACAACCGAAAAATCGGCTAAGTCCTGGAAGGACAGCTCTCGGGAACCGGTCTCTGTCTGAGAGACCGGTCCCCCAGAGACCGGTCCCCCAAGGAGGGACCGGATGCATTGCGCGCGGCAGCTCTGGCTGCGCAGGGTGGGCCTTCGGGGACCGGTCCCTGCTCGGGGAGACCGGTCTCTGCCTGCGAAAACTGCCCAGTCCAGGCAGTGCACAGAGATAAAAGTTGAGGGGTTTATTAGCAATTTTGCAACCCAAGGGTTATGTTGGGGCTGAGGGAGCCTTCCTCTCTCATTCCACTCCCTCTCACACTCTCTCCTCTCTTTCTCTCTCTAGAAGACAAAGAAGGAGAAGAAGAAGAAGGAAAGAAAGGAAGACAAAGAAGGAGAAGAAGGTGAAGAAGAAGCTTTTGGAGCAAAGGAGCCTCATCTTCTTCCTCTCTAGGGCAAGAAAGGAAAGCTTACAAGGTAAGCTTTGATCTATATTGTAGAAAAACCCTAGAATGAGTTTTGAATAACCTAGAAATGGGTTTTAATGGGATATTTGAAGAGTTTTGAAGCTTTCTTTTGCTTCTTTAGAGATCAAATCCATGGTTGAGCTCAAGGTGAGCTTCAACCCACCTCTAATGGTGAAATCCAAACTAGGGTTTTGGAAAGCCTAAGAATGATTCTAATGGGCTATTTAGAGTATAATGAAGCTACTTTTGCTTCCCAATGAGATCAAACCCTAGGTTTTGATATACATTGGAGCTAGGGCACCCAAATTGGGGCTTTTGCTCATGAAGGTTTCTAAGTGCAATTGACCCTCTAAAAACCTAATTGGGGGTATTTCCGACGCGTTGGTGCGCTCGGAATAGCATTTCGAAAAGTGTATGAAAAGTTATGGGCAAAATGGCCTAATAAGGGTTCGTTTTGCCGCAGGTAAAGAACGAGGCATCTAAAAATCCTAAGAAAATCATCGGAGCACCTAAAGAGACCTACAAGGTGGGTGGTGCTTTTCAAACTCATTGAAATTCTCTCTATGCCTAATGTGTCATTCTTTGAGCATATGTTCTATATATTGTTGCATGCATTTTAGGGTAAAGTAATGATGAAATGTGATGATTGCATGATTGTGAGCACAACTTGCATAATGAGATGGTTGAGAACCTAATAATGTCAAAACCCTAGATGTATGCATGAGAGAAAATGTGAGCACCCAAAGTGAGCAAAAGAACAGAGTGGCACAATGACATAGATCGAGTGGCATTTGAAAATGTAAAGTAAAGAGACACTAGAGTTAGTGTGATGCAAAGAACCAAAGTGATGTAAAGAATGATGAAAATGACAATGTGTAAAGTTAAAGTAAAGTGGGGCAATAAGAACGAGAAATGTAAAGAACAAGAACGCTAAAGATGGCAAAAGTAAAAGAAAAGTAAAGAATGTGATTGCTAGAGTTAGCAAAAGTAAAAGAAATGCAAAGATCCATGATTGCTAGAGTGGCAACATAAAGTGATGTAATGAACACTAGAGTTAGTGTAAAGTCGAGATTGAACATACAATCCTTTGAGTTAAGGATTTCGATCATGCTTGCTATGAGTTCCGTGCTCGAGGGCGGTCGCTCCCCCTCGGGCGATGCGCTCCGGAGTTATGCATCCGGGTTGGAGTAGACCCGTAAGGACGGTCCTAGCTGGTGAGTTCCTGCGATGATGGACTTAATGTGAAGCAAGTTAAAGCGGCG
Organism: Ananas comosus; assembly: GCF_001540865.1. Classification (NCBI taxonomy): domain Eukaryota; kingdom Viridiplantae; phylum Streptophyta; class Magnoliopsida; order Poales; family Bromeliaceae; genus Ananas; species Ananas comosus. Next base: position 18,207 of record NW_017890605.1, read on the forward strand.
ATACCCCCGGGTTAGCCTTGAGATTAAAGAACAAAGAACAAGAGCAAAGAATAAAGAACAAAGTACAAAGTAAAGTCAAAGAACGAATGAGCTTGCATAATCTGCATTTATTCAATGTTGAGCATACTTCTTGCTTATTGTTCAGGCATATTAGTATTATGTTATAGATTGGTTACTATACAGCTTATTCTTTCTATTATGCCTGAGTTAGTCCTAGTGGGAAAGTCAGTGATGTTGAGGCCGAACCCACTGGGAACTTTGTTGTAGTTCTCACCCCACTATTTCCGCAGAGCCGGGACCGAGCGAGCCGACGAGCGTCCGAGGTAAAGGTATCGCGCCTTAGTCAGAGGCCACCAAAGTTGGGTACATTTTGTTAGCAAACACCCTTTTATCATCTTTTGAATTTGATGATCAGCAATGTAAAGAAAAGAATGTAAAGCTTATTTGGAGGTAAATGTGATGTAAGAAAGAAATGATGGAATTATGTAATGAAATGCAAAGAATCCTAAATGTAAGAGATGGATGCAATGTATATGATCAAAAATTGAATCATAGTACTTATAAATGTTTAGTTTTCCTTTCTTTCACTAATGGCTATTGCTTACCCTCGTGTAAGCCGTTTGTGTATGTTTCCGCTAGTGCTTTTCTCTATTGATGAAAATGTACGTGTGATGAGCCTTGGGCGGACAGGGGAAACTCTGTCCGTTCGGCGTCTGTTTGACGTGCTCGGGTCGGGCCAAATTGGCAACGGTCCCGGGGCGTGACAGATAAGTTGGTATCAGAGCCAATAGTGAAAGAATAGGAATGGACCTAGAGACCTATAGGATCGGAAGGCCTTAAGGATCTAGGAAGCGTGAGTGACGTGGGATCAAAGTTAGCAAAAGCATGTGATTGGGTTAGGTAGGGATGTCTCTAATGTGATTAGAGGCTAAGTTCAATTTTCGTTTATCCTCTACTTCTAGTGTTGTGTTGGGCGGCCGACGACATGACGCTTGAGGCAAGGATGAATATGCATATTGCTTTCGCCTAATTGGGTATGGTCAAGTAAAGTTGGTCAAGTGACTAATGCGAGTTGCTTCTTTTCAGGAAGCAATGGCACCTCGACGTCGATCGCAGACGAGGTCGATGCCGGAGGAAACGAATGCGGTGCCCGAGCAATCCGGAGCAAGTGGCGACGGAGAGCTTAGGGAGCAAATGGCCGCTCTTATTGGAGTGGTGCGGCAGCAAGCGGAGTCTGTTCAACGCCAAGGGGAACAGATTCAGCGGCTCCAGGAGACCGTGGAGCGCCAGCAGGCGGCGGCGGCCCAGGCGAGTGTTGAGCAGGTCACGCCCCCTGTGGTGGTGCCGAGTGTCGTTGAGGGAGCAGCGGCAGCGGCGGCTGTTCCAGTTACGGTAGTACCGGCCGGGTCGGGAACCTCGAATCCCGATAGCGCGGCAGTCGATGCGGAGCGAGAGCCCACTCTGGCGGCTCTCATTCAGTTCAAGAAGTTCGACCCACCTACCTTCGACGGCGGTTTGGTGGAGCCGGCGATCGTGGAGTCGTGGATCGACTCAATGGAGACGCTCTTCGAGGATTTGAATACCTTGGAGAAGGATAAAGTGTACCTCGCCACCCATTGTCTAGGGAAGGCGGCGACGGTGTGGTGGAAGCGGGTGAAGCGGGATCGTCCTACCGATCATCCGCTTATGCTTTGGGAGGAGTTCAAGAGAGCGGTGTTCGCGAACTACTTCCCCGACACGGTGAAGCGGAAGCTACAAGACAAGTTCCGCAAGTTGAGACAGGGCGATCGATCGGTGGGGGAGTACGAGCAAGAGTTCTCCCACATTATTGATTGCGTTCCCGATGTTGTTCGTGATGATCGGGACCGGGCGGATTGGTTCTTGCGAGGACTTCAACCCCGGATTTATGAGAAGGTGCAAATCTTAAAGCTGTCGACCTTTGCGGAGGTCTTCGATCGAGCCTTGTGGGCGGAGCACGGTAGCGCCCATGTGCGTGAAGAAAGAGAAGGAGATCTAGGGAGGCCGACTGCGCCACTACTGCGCGCGGGTCGGCTGTAGCGACCACCGTTGGGGCGTTCGACAGAGCCCCATCTGCCACGACTACGGCGGCAGCCGCGTCTGCTGCAGGTGCTGCCCGTGAGGGCCTATTCTACAGGGCCAACCGGCGTGAACTTTGTAAACGGCAGAGCGACGCCCGTTCAGCTGTGGAACACGAGTGGCGGTGTATACTGCGTAGCTCCACCAGAGGTCAAGGAGCTGACGACAGCCCCTATGGCTCCCCCAAAGAATCGTAAACCGGCCGGGGGCCGTGGTGGGCGGCAAGAGAAGAACGGAAACAGGAACCTGAGCCGGTATCNTTGGTTCTTGCGAGGACTTCAACCCCGGATTTATGAGAAGGTGCAGATCTTGAAGTTGTCGACCTTTGCGGAGGTCTTCAATAGAGCTTTGTGGGCGGAGCACGGTAGTGCCCATGTACGTGAAGAGCGAGAAGCTATGGCCGAGTCCAAGGACAAAGGCAAGAAGAGGACGGCGGGTGGTGCCGGGGGCCGGCCAAATGCTAAGAAACCCCCTCGGTATCCCCGACAGCAGTCGAGGAACTGTAAACCTAATGTCATGAAGTGGCATTAGTGTTGGACCGAGATTTGGGCATAGTGAGATGTAATGCCATAAAGGGGCATTGGACATAATGAACGGTTAAACCTTCACGTTGGACATTGGACTAGACCGGTGGGTTGCTAGTGACTATTACCATGTTAGAGACATGATGATCGGACATTTGAGACGATGACTATGCTTGCTTGCCATTTGTGCTCATTCGCACATGCTTGTGAGGGTCGCTCCCTACAAGCTGGCACTCCGAAGTTAGCCTATGCGACTTATGTTCGCTCGTGCGGTATTGAGAAGGCTACGGGGCCGGGTGGGACAAAATCATTCCTCGAGTGGGAATGTTGGGCTACCACAGGCACTTAGGCGGCACAAGCCGGACTACCTTGGATAGGTCCTTAATGGGAAATAGAAATCGACATGGTGTCGCATAAGTAAAAATCACTACTAAATAGATTATAGTAGTTGGGTTTCTTGGACATGCTTATAGCATAGATTTGAACTTGTAGTATACTTGATTATAGCGCTCTTTGCACTTTAGTATACTTGCTTACCATGAGGGATCACACTAGTTTTGTGTTGGACATATTTGAGCATGATAGAATCTGTGTACTACACATTGCCACCGTATTGCTTTTAGCATAGTAGTTTATTTAGCATTCATTACATGCTTTCATATCTGCAGTTTATTTCCAGTTGTTTATCATATCTACCGTACTCTTTGGGCCTAGTGGCGCAATGTGCTGAGGTCAGTATTGCCCACTGGGAACTATAAATTATAGTTCTCACGCCCCCTGTTTCTTGTTTCCTTATAGAGCCTTCCACACCGGGCGAGGCTAGGGACTGCGGGAAGGGTATCGCCTCGGGCTAGCGAGCTTTGACGAGGGATTTTTGATAGGTGGTCTGCCTCTTGATGTTTTTATTTTGGAGAGGTTGAGAGTTGTACCCATGTATAGAGACCACCCCTTTTGTGTACTTCTTGAGATAGTTACTGCACCACTTTATGTTTCACTTTAGTTGAGTAGTTCTTTTCTTTCGCTTCTATTGTTAGTAGTAGTAGATGCTATACTTGCTCTGATATCGTTAGTTATTGTTTATTCTTATCTTTATATCTCTTTGTTCTAGACGCCTTATATGTGCAGGCATATGGCGGGTCTGGGCACGCACCGGGCGGGCCTATGCTGGGTCCCGGGGCGTGACATATGGAGCTTTATTGGTTTGGCCGGCTACTACCGACTGTTTGTTGAGGGGTTTGCAAAGTTATCTACTCCCCTCACGAGGCTCACGCATAAAGGCACCAAGTTCATTTGGAATGATGCGTGTGAAAGAAGCTTTCAAGAGTTGAAGCAGAGATTGACGACCGCCCCGATCCTAATCTTGCCAATTGCTGGAGCAGGGTATGTGATTTATAGCGATGCTTCATTTAATGGATTGGGCTATCTTAATGCAGGACGGAAAAGTGATCGCGTATGCTTCTCGCCAGTTAAAGGAGTATGAAAGGAATTACCCTACTCACGACTTGGAGTTGGCGGCCGTAGTTTTTGCATTGAAACTATGGCGCCATTATCTTTATGGCGAGCGGTGTGAAGTATATACGGATCACAAGAGCTTAAAGTACTTATTTACTCAAAAGGAGTTGAACTTTAGGCAGCGCAAATGGTTAGAGCTCCTCAAGGACTATGGTTTGACGATTCTTTACCACCCGGGCAAGGCTAACGTGGTGGCGGATGTGCTAAGTCGGAAATCGACGGAGAACTTAGCGATGCTTGTGGTTACTCAACCGCCGTTGATCGAGCAGATGAAGCGGGTGGAGTTGGAGGTGGTGGCTCCTGACACACCTTTGAGATTGATGACGTTGGTGGTGCAACCTACACTTTTGGATAGAATTAAAGAAAAGCAAGCTCACGATGTGGAGTTGCAAGGGATTAGAGCTAAGATGGTTGATGGTTGCACCGGTGACTTCACTGTGGACGGTGTTGGATTGATGCGTTTCCGCGGGCGGATTTGTGTACCGACGGAACCGGCACTTCAAGAGGACATTCTTCAATAAGCACACCGAGCACCCTATGCTTTACTCCGGGAGGCACTAAGATGTACAAGGACTTAAAGTTGCTATATTGGTGGCCCGAGATGAAAAAGGATGTTGGCGTGTCACGCCCCGCCCCGAAACCACTACCGATTGGGCACGGTTCGGCCGCGGCGACGGACCGCCGAACGGACAGCACCTCCCCTGCCCGCTCAAGGCTCAACAACAGGAATGTGTACAAGAATTTACCCAGGAATTTAAATTCTAAACATACACATTCAACGAGGGCACAAACAGTGCCAACAACCAGAAGAGCAAGTAATCCACGAGGTAAACAAGTGAAATAAAGAGAGTAATTTACTAACTATTACATTAGTTACATTCATTACATCATTTTTCATCCAAAATACATAGCTCTCCAACCTCACCTACAAGAATCTCTCTCAATACATAGGTGACTAATGCAAAAAGGAAAGCTACTATACTACCACGGTCTCACTGGTCGGGCGCGACGCCCTTGCCGCGGTCCTCTCTCTGCAGCCCTGAACCTACCACTGGAAATAGAGTGGGGTGAGAACTATCTTCCATAGTTCCCAGTGGGCTCGGCCGCCGACTCTGCCGATCTCCCCACTAGGTCCAAGTGGGCACAAGTAACAACAGATAGATAGATAGATATGTATCTGAAAGCTGTAAATGCAGTAGTAGGAAAACTATGCTACTATGCCCATAATCATGAATATGAATGCATGCATCATATAATAAAGGTTTGCTACCATGCTAACAAATTCGATCCATGTTCGAATAGTAATGTTCAATGACATTTATAAACCTTTAACCTTTTTCATTTACCCAATCTGTGGCGAGGCCCTAGGGCTCGCCCATGACTCACCTTCAAATCCCAAAGTGGGGAGGGAGCTCCAAGTGCACCCAAGCCCGGGACCGTCTGCGGACCTCCATGTGGTCCGGACCTCCAAGTGGTCCTAGTCGCGCGACACTCCGGAGTACTCGACGACAATCCCCTCCATGTGGGGATTGGATGGCTATGCCACCCTAAACGCAGACTGTGAGCTAGATCTATCCTCTCCATGTGAGGATACACTGTAACTAGGGTCAACACCCAATCCAATCCTCTCCAAGTGAGGAGGCTCTACAACTAGAGTCAATAACCCAATCGAATCCTCTCCAAGTGAGGACGCCCTACACTAGGGTCAACGACTATCGCGGAATCATCGGTTCCCGACATTCATGCAATGCTATTTAGTTTTCTAAATTCATTGTTCACAAGGCATTTTCTAAGGGATCCACCTATCCCTAGGTCCATCGACCTCTAGTGTTATTTACACTACATTAATGCCACTCGTTATCATTCAATGTTTGGATGCCACTCGTTTGTTCTTTAACAATAACACTACTTTCTATGTCATCAATACCCCCATCGGGTTCATCTCTTTTCTTTCGCACCATAGGATTCACGTCTCGACCCAATCCTCACCTATCTAAGTTACCAAGCGTTCCAAGTACACTAGGTTATCAATTAGAAAGCATAAGGAATGGAGCTACTATGCAATCCTACAATGCAACATGAAGAGATGAGATTAAATGCAATCTAAGACATAGAAAGGAGTTCGAAAGTTTCGGATGACACCCCCCACCTTTTTATCAATGTAGAGGCTTTGGAAATTCTTGTCGGCGAGCTTCGCAAAAAGGCTTTAGCCTTCCTCGCCCGAATCAATGCTAGCCCGGCCCAATTTTGCCGAGAACTCCACGTCGGTTCGCCGAATGCCAAAATCGACTTCGCCCCCGCGTTTTGGGACCTATCAATAGGGTTTCCAAGGCTTCAAATGAGATCAATCTCATACATTTACAAAAACCTCATTTTGGAACCCTAGATTTGCACCTATAGCAAATCACCCCATAAATCCCTAGATTCTTGGGATTGATCTATTTAGAAGCTTGCTTAGGGTCCATTTGACCCATTCCAAGGCATAAAACCCAAAAACCCTAAGTTCTAGAAGCTAGGGTTTAGTAGCTTACCTCAAGAGCTACTCCAATGGGAAGAGGAGAGGGAGTTGGAGGTGCTCAAAGCCTTCCTCTTGATCTCCTTCTTCTTCTCCTTCCTTATCTTCCTCTTCTTTTCCTTCCTCTCCTTCTTGTTCTTCTTCTCCTTCTTTCCTTTCTAGAGAGAGAGAGAGCAAGAGAGAAATGAGAGTGAGAGAGAGGAAATGAGAGAGTGTGAGGGAGAGAGAGGGCTCAGCCCACTCAAATAAATGCCATTTTGCACAAAAGCCCCTCAACTTTCACCCCTGTGCACTGCCCTTACTGGGCAGTTTTCGCGCGGAGGGACCGGTCTCCCCGACTTGGGACCGGTCCCCGAGAGCTTCCCTCGGGCGCACGCGTTCGGGAACCGGTCTCTCCCCGGGAGACCGGTCCTCGGGAGACCGGTCCTCACCTGAGCGACCGGTCCCCGAGAGCTTGATTTTCAGGACTTAGCCAATTTTTGGCATCTCACGCTTGGGCCACGTTCGGGAACCGGTCCCTCACCACCAGGGATCGGTTGCATCACGCAACCCCGCAACACCCAGCCGAGGGAACCGGTCTCTCACCTGCAGAGACCGGTCCCCGAGAGCAACTTCTGCCCAATGATGCCATTTGCCTCATTTGCTCTCGCGGACTCAACTCCAAGGCACTCTTTGTGCTTTGGACATTCTCAACTCCCACAAAGGGTTTACTTTCGACAATCAGTCGATCCTGGGTGAAGTACAATCCTCGTATTTCGAGAATTCACTTCCTTACATGGCGAGTTTGTTGCTAGATGTTTAACTTGCCAACAGGTAAAAGCTGAGCACCGAGTTCCCGCGGGGAAATTGCAGAGCTTATCAATTCCAGTGTGGAAGTGGGAGAAGATCACCAAGGACTTCGTGATGGGATTGCCTCGCTCACAGGCCGGGCATGATGCTATTTGGGTGATCGTGGATAGGTTGACGAAATCGGCTCATTTCATATCTATTCACACTACTTGGACTGGTGAGAGACTCGCACAGGTATATCTTGATGAGATTGTGCGATTACACGGGGTACCTACTTCTATAGATTCGGATCGAGATCCCCGTTTTGTGTCTCATTTTTGGAGAAGCTTACAGGATGCCTTAGGCAAGCGCTTGGATTTCAGTACAGCTTTCCACCCTCAGAGTGACGGGCAGTCAGAGCGCACTATACAGACTCTTGAGGATATGCTTCGAGCCTGTGTGATAGACTTTTCAGGGAGGATGGTCGCAGCATCTACCGATAGCAGAGTTTGCTTATAACAATAGTTATCAAGCAAGCATCCGGATGGCGCCCTTTGAAGCACTCTATGGACGGAAGTGTAGATCGCCACTACATTGGAGTGAAGTTGGCGAGAGATTGGCTTTAGGCCCCGATGTGCTCCAGGAAGTAGAGGACATGGTTCGTCTTGCTCGGGAGCGACTGTTGACAGCCCAGAATAGGTAAAAGAGTTATACTGATAAGCGTCGACGAGACTTGGAGTTTCAGATTGGAGATCATGTGTTCTTGAAAGTCTCGCCGACCAGAGGGATCAGGAGATTTGGGATCCGGGGTAAGTTGAGCCCCCGATTCATTGGACCGCATGAGATTTTGGAGCGTGTAGGTCCGGTAGCGTATCGACTTGCTCTACCACCGAACCTATCGGGCGTACACAATATTTTTCATGTATCGGTCATTCGGAAGTACATCCATGATCCGGCTCATGTATTGAATGCTACACCATTAGAGCTGCGGGATGATTTGAGTTTTGAGGAGCAACCCGTGAGGATTTTGGCTCGCGAGGTGCGGAAGCTGCGGAATCGGGATATTCCGTATGTGAAGGTTCTTTGGAGCAACCACGAGGAGCGAGAGGCCACGTGGGAGCTTGAGAACGCTTTACAGGAGCGTTATCCCCATCTCTTCCAGATGGAGTCTTGGGGTGCGTTACTTTTGAGTTTCGCGGACGAAACTCCCTTTTAGGAGGGGTGAATGTAACACACTGGACCTTCGCAAATTGTGAGGTTCGAGTGTTTGATCTATGTTCCGAGTTTTTCCAGGTATTCTGAAGGGTCGTTGACAGTGTTCCGACCTATGGCTCGTATCCCGAGAATTGAGGTATTTAAAGTAGCGTAAGGTCACCAAAGTGGAAAACTTAGGCTGCTCTCGGGTTGTTTTCTGCAGGATTGTGTACCGGTACACGTTGATGGTTGTACCGGTACAGAAAGTGTACTGGTTACACCTTGATGGTTGTACCGGTACACATGTGGTAAATGGCCAACCCGAGGCTCAGGTTTGTGTATTCGAGGGGGTTTATACCTGTAACACACTGGACGTTTGCAAATTGCGAGGTTCAAGTGTTTGATCTGTGTTCCGAGCTTTACCAGATATTCTGGAAGGTCGTTGACAGTGTCCCGACCTATGGCTCGCATCCCGAGAATTGAGGTTTAAAGCTTGTACCAAAATCCGAAAAGTTGGATTATTGGTCCTGCTCTCGGGTCAGCCTCAGCCAGGCTGTGTACCGGTACAGCCTTGATGGTTGTACCGGTACAGCCTTGATGGTTGTACCGGTACAGGATTTGTACCAGTACACCTTGATGGTTGTACCGGTACACTTCGGGTTTTCTGCCAACCCGAGGCTCGGGTTGGGCTGTTTCGTAGGAAGTGTACCGGTACACTTTTCCGTGTACCGGTACACAATGCTGACTGGGCTGTTTTCGGGGAGGGGTGTATTTGCAATTGTTGTAACCTCTTTAAATACCACCCCAGCCCCCTTAGCTGCTCTTTTGAGCCCTAGACCTGTGGAGAAGAGGTAAGAACTCCCCCTCTTGAGTTCTTTTCCATTTTTGATGGATTTTTGTGGGTTTTGATCTCTTTCCTCTTCTCCTTCTTGCTTTTGTGGGTCTTCCACCATTGGAGAAGCTTGAGATCTCGGTCGGAGCTTGATTGAAGATCAACCTTCAACCCTAGAAGACTTGGAGCTTGGTTTTAAGCATCTTGTGAGGTTAGTATACTTAATCTCCCTTTTGGATCAAGTTTTGGTAGTTTCTACTTGTTGGAAACCCTAGATTTGGAACTTAGGGTTTATTTTGGGGCTTTTTAATTAGTAGCTTTTAGAGCTCTATTGATAGGTTTAGAACCTTGAATTAGGTTGCTTTGGAAGGGATTTGGCTTCCATTTGAGCCTTATTTGAGGATTCCTTCATCTAGGTGAGTTTTCTCCACTTTAGCTTGAGATGGTTAATGACCAACCTTATGGTTGTTCGTAAGGTCCGTTTAACTCTTGTTTCTACACCTCTAGGGTGCTAGAAGACTAGTGGACACCTTCGGCGGAGCAAACGAAGGAGTTGCGAGAGTTGTGGTGGGTTTGGCTTCATTGAAATGGGAGAAAATGCGTCCTATGTGGTTAAATATTTTTGTATACTATAAATACATGCATATTCATGTTAAATAGAATTTATGTGAATTTTAGAGCGCTTAAAACCCCTATGTTATGCATCATGAAAAAAATTGACTCTATGTTGTAGAGAGAAGCATATACATTGTTAGTATGCATGAGTTTAATGTTCTAATGAATGATGTAAGATCATGTTTCTTGTGTGGAAAATGATTAGAATGACAAGCTTTTAGACTTATTATTCATATTTGGACATAGTAAGCAAAAGTGTCATAAAGGGGCACTTGAACTAGAAAATTGTTGAACTGCAACTTAGAGACATGATGATAGGCCACTGGAAATCTACTATATCCCATGTTTTAGACGTGATGACATAGAGATAGGCCATTGAGACAGTTACTATATTCCGTGTTTTAGACACGATGACATAGAGGCAGGCCTTTGGGACATGTGCTGTATTCCGGATTTTAGATCCGATGAAACAGTGATGAACCACTGGGACCTGAGACGGACTTATTCGCTTGCATGTCATTGTGCTCATTCGCACATACTTGTGAGGGTCGGTCCCTACAAGTCGGCACTCCGGAGACAGCCATCGCGACACATGCTCGCCCGTGCGGGATTGGGCGCCAAAATGGGATGCCGTGGGGGAAGCTCATTCCTAGAGTGGGTATGTTGACTACCACGGAGCCATTGTTGGCACGGCGCAGGCCGGACTACCTACGGGTAGCTTCCACAGAATTGGGTTACTGGTGACATGTTGTACCTTTTGGACATTGACTAGAATAGTAGATAATGACACATTACCATTCTAGCTTGTGATCATGGTGTTGGGCTTTTACTCCTGCAATTATGCCATGGTAGTTTATTACTTATGCAAATTCATGCTAAATAGAGATCATGTGGTAGTTTATTACTTATGCCAATCCATGCTAAGTAGAGATCATGTGGTAGATTATTACTGATGAAAGTAGTGACTTCATGCTATATTAAGCTTTCATTTCGGTGATTTATCTGTTCATATTATTCCTATCTGCCTTATTTACCTTACTTGCTTAGTTTTGGGCCTAGTGGTGCATTTCACTGAAGTCAGTAATTGCCCACTGGGAACTATATCTAATAGTTCTCACGCCCTATGTTTTATGTTTTCCTTTCAAAGCCCTCTGCACCGGCGGAGGCACGGGACCGCGGCAAGGGGATCGCTAGTTAGATAGCGAGGATTTACTTTTACTCTTAGGTGGTTTCCTCTCTTTTTATGTTTTGGGAGAGCGAGAGATTTATGTTACCATGTATAGAGACCACCTATGTACTCTTTTAGTTCTTGTACTTGGAGTTTTGGATGTATTACTTCATGGTTTATTAGTGATTTTAGCTTTCTACTCTTCACATTGCTTTAGTCTCTAGATGATGTATATTGCTCTGTGGAACGACCCAGCCCACTAGCAACAATAACTCGTTGGGCCCAACCGCCGGCCCAAAATGCTTAAGCCCAGTTATTATTACTAATGTCTAAGTCTCTTATAAACCCAATGACAACCCCATTCCCATCCGATGTGGGATTATTGGGGTGTCACACTCTGATACTTCTAGATGTTTTCTTTTATTGTCTCTTTCATCGTTTTGTTTTAGACGCCTTATATGTTTTAGACGTATGGCGGGTCTGAGCACGCGCCGGGCGGGCTTACGGGTCCCGGGGCATGACAGTACTGGTACACTTTCCCGTGTACCGGTACACTTTGGCAGACTGCATATTGACGGTTTTTCGAGGGTGTTTTAGCAATTGTGCTTTACTATAACTACACCCCCACGCCCCCTATGGTCTTTTGAGCCTGAAATCAGAGGAGAGGAAGGTAAGAAACCCCCTCTACTCCCTCATTTGATTTTCTTTGGTTTGGGATGAGATTTTTGAGGATTAATCACCTCACTTTGTCTCTTTTTGCATCTTGGTGGCACTTCCACCATAGGAGGAGCTTTGGAGCTTGGGCTAGGAGCTTGATAGTGGAAGGACTTCAACCCTAACTGTAAGGAAGTGAATTCTCGAAATCCGAGAGTTGGACTTCGCCTAGGATCGACTAATTGTCGAGTGAGTAGGCTTCGGAGGAGCTAAAGATGTCCAAAACACAAAAAGTGCTTTGGAGTCGAGTCCACGAGAGCAAATGGTGCAAAATTTGCACTTGGCAGATTCTGCTCTCGGGGACCGATCCCTGGTAGGGAAGGACCGGTCCCCGTAGCTGGTGGTTGTGGTGGATGCTTGATGCAACCGGTCTCTCAAGCAAGGACCGGTCCTCGTAAGCGAAACCAGCGACACAGCAAAAATTTGGCTCAGTCCTGAGAATTCCACTCTCGAGAACCGGTCTCTCAGGCAAGGACCGGTCTCCCAGGGACTGGTCTCTCGGGCAGGGACCGGTTCCCGTACGCATGAGATTGGGAAGGTCCTCAGGGACCGGTCCCTGGCAGGGAAGGACCGGTCCCTCCGCGCGAAAACTGCCAAGGCAGAGTTGTTTGAGAGAAGCAAAGTTGAGGGGCTTAGCTGCATTTGTTACAATAGATGGAGGGTATTAGAGAGAAAAGCTCTCTCTCTTTCTCTCATCTACTCCCAAACACTCCTCTCACTCTCTCTCTCTCTCACTAAACTCTTTCTCTCTTTCCCTCTCTTGAAGCAAAGTAGAAGGAGAAGAAGAAGAGGAAGAAGAAGAAGGAAAGAAAGGTGGAGAAGAAGAAGGAGATCAAGGAGAAGGCCTTGGACACCTTCACCTCCCTCTCCTCTCCCCTTTGGTGTAGCTTAAGAGGTAAGCTCTTGAACCCTAACAATGGTAGAACCTAGAGTCACGCCCCGAGACCGATGCCAATTTGGCCCGACCCGAGCACGTCAAACAGACGCCGAACGGACAGAGTTTCCCCTATCCGCCCAAGGCTCATCACATGCACATTTTCATCAATAGAGAAAAGCACTAGCGGAAACATACACAAACGGCTTACATGAGGGTAAGCAATAGCCATAAGTGAAAGAAAAAGGAAACTAAACATTCACTAGTAATATGATTCATTTTAGATCATATACATTGCATTCATCTAGTAATTTATCGAATTCTTACATTCATTACATCATTTCTTTCTTACATCACATTTACCTCAAAATGAGCTTTACATTCTTTTCTTTACATCACTAATCATCAAGTACAAAAAGATNGCATGCATATTCTTGTTATATGTATTTATTGTGAATTTTAGAATGCTTAAAAGGCCTATGTTATATATGATGAAATTTTGGACCTCTATATAGTAGAGAGTAGTTTATTAGGCCATAGTTGCATTTAGCATTCTATATGAGACGTGGTACCATGCTTCTACAGTAAAATGGGTTCGGATTCATGCATTTAAACCTAAGTTTACTTGTGACATGAAAAATTGACAATATTGTCATTTAGAAGCTATGTGAATTAGGGAGCTAATGTCATCAAGCGGCATTGAGCTCGGGACACGTGTGAACCTAGTGGATAGGGCCATTGAGGGATTTGGAAAACATGTTGAACATTAAATTGCCTAAGTGTCATTAAGGGACACTAGGCGTAGCAAATGTTGAAACTTCACATTGTGACTTGAACTAGATCTTCGGGATGCTAGTGACTATACCATGTTAGAGACATGTGGATTGGGTACTTGAGACAGTGACCTTGCTTGTTAGCCATTTGTGCTCATTCGCACATGCTTGTGAGGGTCGCTCCCTACAAGCCGGCACTCCGGAGTTAGCCTACGCGACTTTTGTTCGCTCGTGCGGTATTGAGAAGCCTACGGGGTCGAGTGGGACAGACACATTCCATGAGTAGGGATGTTGGGCTACCACAGGCACTTAGGCGGCGCAAGCTGGACTACCTTTGGTAGGTCCTTAATTGGAAATGGAAATCGATACGGTGTCGAGAATGGATAATCACTACTAGATAGGGTTAGTAGTTGAGTTACATTTATATGCTTTTAGCATAGTGTTGAGACATGTAGTATACTTGAAAGTTACCTATTTCATCACAGTATGGTTGGTTGCCATGATAGAGCTTATACATCATGTATGATTAAAGGGTCGTAACAGGAAACTATTGCCATTGGTTACCTTTTCTTATGATGGAATAGATGTACAACAGTTTGACATCGTGCTTATGAGGGATATAGTAGTATAGCATTTTTACTTATGTTCTCTCTTTCAGCAGTTTATTACATGCTCCTTTTTATTGCTCATTATTATTATCGTTGCTTACCCTTACTTTTGGGGCCTAGTGGAGCATGAGCTGAGGTCAGTAATTGCCCACTGGGAACTATAAATTATAGTTCTCACGCCCTCTTTTTCTCGATGTTTTCAGAGCCTTCCACTCAGGGTGAGGCCAGGGACCGCGGGAAGGGAGTTGCTTCGAGCTAGCTTCCTTCGAGGACGATTCGCTAGGTGGTCTACCTCTTGTTGTGTTTTATTTTGGAGAGGTTGAGAGTTCTACCAGTGTATTAGTGACCACCATTTTTGTATTAGAGGCTGATACTGTATAACTTATGTTTACTTTCATGGGTTAGTTACGTTCTATTACTATCGGTGTAGATGTTAGAACCTTACTCGCTCTGATATCATTAGTTGTTAGTCTTTTCACTTCTTCTACTTGTTCTACTGCTTGTCTTTACTTCCGCTTTTATCCTAGACGCCTTATATGTGTAGACATATGGCGGGTCTGGGCACGCTACCGGGAGGGCCTCCGCCGGTCCCGGGGCGTGACATAAGTTCTCCTTTCTTGCACTAGAGAGGAAGAAGATGAAGCCTCTTTGCTTCTTGATCTTCTTCTTCACCTTCTTTTCCTTCTTCTCCTTCTTTTCTTCCTTTCTTTTTCTTCTCCTTCTTTGTCTTCTAGAGAGAGAAAGAGAGGAGAGGGTGTGAGAGGGAGTGGAACGAGAGGAAAAGCCCGTCAGCCCACTAACATAGCTCAATGGGTTGCAAAAATGCAATAAAACCCCTCAACTTTCACCTCTGTGCACTGCCCGAACTGGGCTGATCGCGCAGGCAGAGACCGGTCTCTCCTTCAGGGACCGATTCCCGAACGTTGTCCCAGCGCAGCCAGAGCTGCTGCGCGCAGAGCAACCGGTCTCTCCTTATGGGACCGGTCTCTGGGGGACCGGTCTCTCAGGCAGAGACCGGTTCCCGAGAGCTATCCTTCCAGGACTTAGCCGATTTTTCGGCTGTCTCATTCTGCACGCGTTCGGGGACCGGTCTCTCCACCAGGGACCGGTCCCCGAGAGCTCAAAAGCTGCAGTTTGCAGAATTTGATTCTTTAGCTCTCGAAAACCTTCCGTAACTCACTTTTGATCATTTTAACACCTTCGGACTCTCCGAAGTGTACCATCCTCGCACCTTGGTCAATTTGACTAAAGTTCGATATTTATTTTCCGAATTTTCGGTATATTACACTCTAACAAGCCAAAGACAAGTAGCTAGGGTCAAAACAGGTCTAGAAACTGAACCCACGTGCCATCGGCACAATCTGAGACCAAAAACAGGAATCTGGGTCCACCGTCCACCCCGACGGCACCCGATAACCCGAAATAGCCTAGACTCTATTGTAAAAATAAGCTCGGCGTCCCAGCACGAGCGTAAATGCATTCTAAACTACCCTGGGTATCCACTGCACTGAAACAGCGGTGATACAATCAAACCACGGCTCCTAGAGCTAAATCAAGTAGCATAATCATATGACAGGTGGAATCGCTGGTTTTCTCCTACGTCAAGTTCCAAGTCTAACATGTATATTGAACTAATTACTAAGCATGCTCCAAATTCAGATTTATATATCATACTTATCGATGAATTCGAACTACAACACGGTATTCCGAAGATGAAACTATCATGTTTACTATATATATACTTAGGAGCCAAAACCGATGATAAACCCACCTCTAGTGCAATTTTCTGGCAGCAAAGAAGGGTCCCAAACCAAAGCTAATCCCTGCTGGATCAACTGAAATCCTCCAAGACCAGAAATCAAGCTATCTCCAAGCTCTACACATTGAATTCCATCAATTATCACTATTTCAGCACTAAAGCTTAATTTAATCTCAATTGTAATGTCAAAACTCACATAATTACCTCCAATCAGGTGAGGAAGGTCTCAAATCTAGTGAATAATAATGGAGAATGTGTCTCAGGTCCAAAATCCCACTGTCTACAAAGATAGCATCAAGAAAAGCTCAAAAATCTCATTTTCAGCTCAATGTTGCCAGCAGTCCAGAAACACATGTAAACGACCAAGCTAACCTAAACCAAAACCCGCAATTCAGGGCTTTGTGGATTCCTCTGGAAGTGTAGAATCCAGTAAACCAAGTTTCGTCGCAGTCCGACCTCCCTACGTTGCGCACGAGCCAAAACACTGAAGGTCGTCGCTGGAAAACTGCAAAATCAGCACTCCACCACCTTCCAATTGAAAGATTGGATGCAATTTGAGGAAATCTGAGGGTTAGAAATATAATTTGAGGCTTCTCTGTGAAGAATCGGTGAAAAGAGCTCACTGGGGTTGAACACCACCTATTTTTAGGGTGTTAGAACGGTCCCATAAGCCTCAGGAACAACAGCTATAAACCTGCAACTCAGCAGAAACGGGCACTTCCGGTCGCCCAGACCCACATTATGGGCGGCTAAATCCTCCAGGCTACACAAGGCTTCCTCTTCGGAGTCTCTACCCGCGGTGTGCTGCGCCTAGATCCGGCTCCGGCGGCCTCACCTACCACCAGCCATGTCACGCCCGGGTACCAGCGGAAGCATATCCGGCACGTGCACAGACCCGCCATATACTTTGCAAGAAAAATTATTGAAACTGAGGGATGTGGACAGTGGATGTTTGCTTGGCTTGCCATCGTGCTCATTTGCACACGCTGTGAGGGTAGCTTCCTTACAAGCCGGCACTCGGAGTTGCGCTACGGCGCAGTTTGCTCGCCCGGCGGATTGGGGTGCGAAGTGGATTGGCGTGGTAGTGTCTACTACCCGGGGCATTAGGCGCGGCGCAGCTGGACTACTTGGGTAGGTCCTTGGTGAATGAATAGGATAGTACTTAATGAAAAGAACAGTAATGAATTTACTTATACTTAAAGTTGTACAGTAGTCACTTTCATGTTTGTGCTTTATTCATGTCTATGTTCGTGATTACAGAAATTGCCATTACCCTATCATGCAAATGATCATTACTGCAAGGAATGCTATTACATGTTTGATTACAATGCTCATTTACTGATTAGATCGATGCTTATAAATTATGCTGTATCGTATATTGCTTTCAATCCATACAGTCATGAGCCTTAGTGGTGTAATTCGCGAGCTTTGGCGGCTTACCCACTGGGAACTATTGTTTATAGTTCTCACGCCGCTTTTGTTGGTTGTTTTTACAGAGGCCTGTTTACAAGAGAGGTAGGGAGTGCTCGGCAAACGGAGTCGCGCCTAGCTAGGGCTACTAGGAGCGTGCTAGTCGATCACCTTGCTACTCGCGGGCTCGGCCTGAAGGGTGATGTCCCTATGTATAGATAGACCACCGTCTGTACCTATTCTTTTGTTTACCCGTGATGTATATGTTACTTTTTGACCGTCACTATAGTGTTGATACCTTCTTTTCTGTCGAGATTTGGCCGATTGTACACTCTTTTGTTATTTTGTTGATATATCGACTTGCTACATTGCTCTGATATCAGGATAGGACTTTCTTTGTTTATTTCCTATCAGACTTAGATTGGCTTTGGTAAGGGGACGCCTTATATACTGCAGTGAAATATATGGCGGTTGTTGTGACGTGCGGTATGCTTCCGCTGGTTACCCCGGGCGTGACAGATTTCTAGCGGGTTATCAGAGCCTAGGGTGCTTGAGTCTAGTAGACCTAGTAAACCTTAGGCTGGTTGGACTATAGGATGGCTGCGTGAGAGACGATGTCAGTCGAGGTTCGTTGTTAGCGAAGTACTTTATTGGGGTACTTATAACTCCTGTAATAGTAGGGGGTTTTGATCGGTGATGTGCACGTATTAACTTTGCATGCAGGGCCACGTTCAAGCGGCCGACAACGTGACCATCGGAAGTTAGGTACGCGTTAACATTCTCATTACTGCGCTTGATTTAGTTGGTTTTATCCTCAATGAGGGTTTCAGTAGTATAGGGTTTATTGGACCTATGTTTTGTTTCTGTGCTGCAGCTCAAGATGCCGTTGACTCGTGTTCGGCAAGCCGCCGGGATGGGCAGCTGAGGCGGCGGAAGCAGAGAATGGGGACTTCTGTTCTTCCGGGCATCTAGTGTGATCCATGAGTTGCAGGATCAGCCTTGCGATGTTGACGGACTGGTTACCCAGCAGGCTGCAGAGCACGGACAGCCAAGGATGATTGCCTGTGCTCGACAGCTGAGGACAGGATGAATAGTCCGTTAGAAGGATTCTTGTTACTTGCGACAGCGGCGACAGAGAGTATTCAGATTCTGTTACTCCCAGGATTCTGTAACTTATAGCACCAGAGAGGGGCACCCCAGTGAGAGCACAGCCACCTGTACTTAGACACCCCCCAGTTGGCTCGAGGCAGGACCTGACAGGAGACAGTAGTACCACACAGTACCTGTGCAGAGCTGGGCAGTGCTTACCCGAGATGGTGGGGGTTGAGGAGCGAGAGCGTATGATGGAACGATTTGAATGAATTCCTGTCAGTGCCAACCCCTCATAATCTTTGACGGGGAGAAAGCCGATCATTGGGTGGGTAGAAAATGGCTGATGCATATGGAGAGCTATTTTATGATACCTTCGTTTGAGCGACGCGGTACCGGTCTGGTTATGCGACACACCACCCTTGGATGGCGGAGGCTTACAGGGCCGTGGGGTGGACATCCGGCGAGGATCCCCGTGCTGCATTTGGCTGCTATCACGTGGAAAGTTCAAGGAATTTATCGTGACGACCTATTTTCCCACAGAGATGTGAAAAGGCAAGAGGCGAAAGAGATCTGAGAAATTTGAACAGGGGGACAGGACAGTGGCAGAGATGAGCGAGAGTTCTCCCGATTACTGCACTGGTTGTTCCTTTTGAGTTCGAGACGATTGAGGACAGGCTCGTATCTTTGAGGCTGGTTTGCGGCCTGCGATTTTAGATATGCGTCCAGGCCGTCAAACCTATCGTATTACAGGGACTGTAGCTGAACCGCGGCTATCGTCGAGAAAGGGGCAGAAATAATGAAAGAAAGGGATGTCGTGGATAGAAGCAAAGAAGAGGCAGCAGTCGGAGCAGTGTGTCAGCAGTCTTTCTGGAGGACGCAAAGTTATCCGAGGGAACAGTCAGACGTCGAGGGCGCGGGCGAGGTTCTTCAGCACCCGTGGGCAGCACCCCGAGCGTCGTTTCGACCACCGGCGTTGCTGTTATCTGTGGTGGGCTCAGTACCGCCACAGTGTCCACAGCGTGAGGGCAGATGTTTTCTTTGCGGCCAGGATGGGCCACTTTCGTTAGAGTGGTCCGAGAGGTTCTTTGCCCATGCACCCCTCGTCAGTTCTCACCTGCATCTTCAGCTCCGAGCAGGGGACCCCGACAGCCACGCCTACAGTCTAGGCGACCACCAGGACCAGCGGCAGTCGGAGATTCTCGCCAGGTTAGCGGTTCGCTGTGGCGGATGTATGACCGCCGACTTGAGGCGCGCGCAGCGCACAGGGGTCGTAAAGCAAGGTATATATTATGCTTTATGATATCGTGTTCGTGCCTTATTTAGAATACTGCGTGCCCCCCTTTTATTCCCCTTCCTTTGTTCTTTTATTGATCTGGCAGTTCGCCGAGTTGCATAGCATTCTTAGCACCTACTTTGCGATCGTCTGCGGCACGAGTGATTGTACCCTTGCCATACCCTTGATGTTCAGTGTGAGTTTTGCCGCCCCCCCCCCCCCTCCCCATCGCTGCCCAGTTAGCGGTAGGGCGATGGATACTATGCCAGTGGATGTTTACTTAGACTACACAAAACTACGGTGGTTTGATTGTAGTTTGGGTTATTGCGATTGGATTGACACAGTATGTATGCCACCATTAGATTGCACGACAGAACGGTGACCTTTAGCGGAGCCGTGACGTCAACAGGAGTTTGTTATAAAGGGTGTCAGAGTTCATTGTTTGCAATACTATTAGCTCTTCGCGGACGCCCGCTAGTTGATCACGGAGAGATTGTGTCAGCCTATTTTGCGCTAGCATTTCTGTGAGTGGTGGGTGAAGCAGCAAGATGATTGATATCCGGTTGTGCGAGGAATTCGGGGGATGTGTTTCCAGCTGAATTCC
This sequence comes from Ananas comosus, assembly GCF_001540865.1. Lineage (NCBI taxonomy): Eukaryota > Viridiplantae > Streptophyta > Magnoliopsida > Poales > Bromeliaceae > Ananas > Ananas comosus. The sequence continues at coordinate 38,539 of NW_017890605.1, forward strand.
GGCATGCACCTGATAGGGAGGTTGAGTTGTAATAGATTTGTCCTGCGGCACTACCTTCTATTTCTAAAGCGCGCCTATTAGCGATGGCACCTGCCTGAATTTGAAAAGAGCTGAAGCACAGTTTGCAGATCTTTTAGATAAGGGATTTATTCGACGGTGTGTCGCCTTGGGGAGCACCAGGTGTTATTTTGTCAAGAAAAAGGATGGATCTCTTCTTTATTTGCGCTGGACTATCGCAGAAATCAACAAAGTCACAATCAAGAATAATATCCATTGCCAGAATTGATTGACTTATTGATCAGCTGCCAGGATCGAAGTATACTCCAAAAATCGATTTTTGCATATCAGGCCTATCATCAGCTCAAGATTAGCCTGAGATGTTTCTAAGACGTCGCTTTTAGAACCGTATGGGGCATTATTGAATTTACAGTCATGCCGTTTGGCATTAACTAATGCCCCAGCAGACCTTTTTGGATTTAATGAACCGTGTCTTAGCCCTATTGATAGATTGTGGTAGTTTATATAGATGACATCTGATATATTCTCGAAGCTGACACGGACACATGACGACCATATGAAGAGTGGTTGTTACACAGATACTTCGAGAAAAGGAACTATTTGCCCAAGTTAAAGAAATGGCGATTTGCGCTTCCAAGAAGTAGGATTTCTGGGCATGTGCTTTCTGAAACTGGGATGAGCTGTGGATTCCAAGAAGATTGAGCGCATTAAAGATTGGCCTAGCGCGGAACTAGTGTCACAGAAAAGATTCGGAGTCCTTGGTTTTGGCGGGATTACTACCGAGATTTGTAGAGGATTTGTAAAGATGTCTACTCCTCTCACTCGATCACAATAAAGGGAGCCGTAATTCCTGGAATGAAGCCTGCGAAAGAAGCTTTCAAGAGTGAAGGAACGGTTGACTAGCCGACCGATTCTGGGGCTTTACCTTTACTTGAGGAGATTATGTGATTTACAGTGATGCCATTCATGAATGGATTAGGGTGTCAGTTTCTAATGCGTAATGGAGAGATAATTGCTTATTGCTTCTCGCCCAATTGAAGATTATAAAGAACTACCTACACATGATCTTGAGTTAGCCAGCTGTGGTATTTGCTTTTAAAGCTTTTGCGCCAACTACCTCTTAGTCGAGCCTTGCGAAGTTTATACAGATCATAAAAAGCTTTAAAGTTATCTGCTTCACTCAGAAAGAATTAAACTTGAGACGAACGGAAGATGGTCTAGAGTTGTCAAGGTTATGATTTGACCATCCTCTATCATCCTGGAAAAGCTAATGTTGTTGCAGATGTCTAATGTCGAAAATCGACGGAAAATGGCGATGTCGAATAACATGCAACACTGTTGTGGTTAAAGGAAAATGGAGCAATTGCAATTCTGGAAGTTGTAGTCTCCTGACATCACTTGGAGACTCATTGTCGTTGGGGTGCACCTACTTGGATTCGATCGAATTTAAAGATAAGTCAACTCAAATTGAATTCCTGATTGAGTGCATTCGAGATAAGATCACTGGTGATCAGGATAGTGATTTAATAGTAGTAGAGATGGGGGCGATAGGGATTGTTGGAATTCGGTGATAGGCTCTGTGTCTTACAAGACCAGATTTTAGTATTAAGAAAGAGATTTCTAGCGAGCACGATACTGTTGCGCCGTATTACTGTACAACCCCGGGAGGTAGCCAAAAATTGTCTAAGGATTTGAGATTACCTACTGCGTGGGCCTGGAAATCGAAAAAGGAAGTTGCGGACTTCGTGGCTAAGGTGCTTACCCGTTAGTCAGCAGGTTAAAGCTGCAACAATCGACTTCCTGCAGCGAAAACTTCAGAGTTTAACCCATCCAGTGTGGAAGGTGGCAGAGGATTGACTATGGATTCATCGTTGGAATTACCTCGCCTCACAAGCAGCGACACGATGCCATTTGGGTAATTGTGCGATGGATTGACTAATTGCCACCTTCCTTTCCAATTATACAGTGTGGTCGGGGCGAGAAGACTCGCACAAGTGTATCTTGGATGAAATTGGGCATTACACGCAGTACCTGCATTCGATTGTTCTGATCGAGACACCCGCTTCGTTCACATTTCTGGGAAGAGTATTACAGGAGGCCTTGGGTCATCGATATGGATTTTAGTACTTGCTTTCCACCCCAGAGTGAATGGACAGTCTGAATCGTACCATCCAGACCCTGAGGATATGTTGCGGGCGCACTGGTGTGATTCGACTACCAGGGCAGTTGGCCACGTTTTACGATGGCCGAATTTGCTTGTATAACAACACAGTTATCATGCTATGTATTCAATGGCCACATTTGAAGCCTTTACGGCTAGAAAGTGCAAGATCACCACTGCATTCGGAGCGAAGTGGGAAGAAAAGATTGGTTTTGGGTCCGCGACGTATTACAAGAAGCTGAAGCTAAAGTTCGACTGGCTACGAGAACGTCTACTGTACAGCACAAAATCGACAAAAGAGCTATGGGATAAACGTCGGCGAGAACTGGAATTTCAGGGTTGCGCATCATGTATTCCTCAGTTTCACCTGCACGAAGGGAGTTATAGAACTTGATTCAGGAAAGTTGACGTCCTCGGTTCATGTGACCCTACATAGTGTTGGAGCCGGATTAGGCCCCGTAGCGTATCGGCTGCTTGCCCGCAAAATCTATGTCGGAGTACATAATGTGTTTCATGTATCGACAACTTCGAAATATGTTTTTGATCCAACTACATATTGGAGAGTACTCAGTGGATTTACAATGAAGATTTAAGCTTGAGGAGCATCCAGTAAAATCCCTAGCTCCGGGAAGTAAAAAGCTTCGAAATCGCTGCAAATACCCTAACGTGAAGATTCTTTGGAGTTAATCACGGAGGAACGGAAGCCACTTGGGAACTGGAGAGTGCAATGCAAGCAGCATATATCCCTATCTATTCTCGAATGGAATGTGGAGGTAAGTGTTTACAAGTTTCTGGCGGACGAAACTTCTTTTGGAGGGGTGAATGTAATATACTTGGAACTTTTGCAAATTGCCGGAGTTCGTATGTGGAATGGTGTGTGGATCACTCCCTACGATGTTCAAAAGTGTTAGAACATATTTTCGGATAGGTAGAGGATGATTGGAATGCTTAAACCAAGAAAGTGCGTTGAACTGGCGAAAATCAGCTTTTCTGCTTGCGTACCACGGTACAGACATCAGCTTGTACCGGTCAAAGCTCGCAGCATTCGTGGCAGCAATAGGCTAGTTTGGTAACTTTCCCACACTTATCCCTACCTATTTGATCCCCAGCACGACTCTGGGTACTGTCAGTTTGCATGTGCCTAGAGTTCTGAGAAGGCTTCTTTTCCCTTTCTCTCTCTCTCTCTAGGGTTTTTCTCTCTCTACGTTCGGACTTCGCCGATTTTGCTCGTTCTCGTCATCCCGGCTTCTTCGCTGGTTTCGAGCGGCGCAGCGCCTTGGATGGAACGTGTGAGAGGAGGTATTTGGAGGCTTTTCGCAGCCAAACCAGTAGTCACTGGTTGGAGGCCTGAAGAGGTAATTGCGTCGATCTGTTCCATTCAATTAGTTTCTATTGTTGTTTGAATGTTGATTTGAGGTGTTGTCTTTCTGTGGACTTAAGCTAAGAAATTCCAACCTATAAGATGAGCTAATTACGGATGTTTGAAGGGTAACCTCTCTTAGAGCCAGGTGATAGAGCTACTTGGAACAGCTTATTGAATCTTTGAGCCAATTTATGAAGCCTAAAGGGAATGAAATGATTGTTGAGCGAATTGATGCAAATTGGAACCTTTTTCTTCGCAAGAGGTCTTAAGCTTGTTGAAGCTGAATTTGTTAATCTTAGAAGTTGGTTGGAAGGTGTTCAACCAAGGTACAGCAGGAATTTCAGCTAGAAAGTTTACTCTCGCGATAATTCGATAGCTGGTTAGTAGGCTATAATCGACTTTTATTGACGCCGTTTTCGGTAGATTGCCGCAGCGAGAAGGTAATTGACCTGTGGACCGTTCTTCGACTAGCATTGGAAGGGCATTTTGGTAAGCGTTATCGTGCAGGTATTATTGAGGTCCTAACACGGGAACTCACATCCACATCGAGTAATTAATCTGAGAAATTTTGCCGACATTGGAGTCTTATGTAACTGCTTCGATGCGACTTTCGTGCTGTCGTTTAAGCAAGCAGTGAAAAAAGGCGGGTGAGGCCTAGTGGAGTTGAGTTTCGGAACCCCTCGTAAGCTGATTTGAGCTTAGTCGAGACTGGGTCGGACCTAACCAGAGCAAGTGAAACTCCCCTTATGTTTCTATATTGTATTATAGAAAGGGTTCTATTATTGTGCTTATCGTGATTGTAAGGGTCGGAACCTCGTCATATGAAGTTTTATCATATGTGAATGACCGTTCATGCATAAAAGTAACTCATGCATTTAAGTATTTTTTGTTATGTTCGTAGAACAACTAAGAGTCAGTTTATTATGTTTCTATGATAATAAGAGAACATATATACAGTAGAAGTATTTTATTTCATTCAATTCAGTTGAATGACTTGAGAATAAGATTGTAAGGATGCAGCTTTAAAGTAGAGAACTAATGACATTCTCTTGGACTCTAACGTAGAGAACTATGACATGCTGCATGATTATGCTTGATATAGCTGCCATACTAGTGGAAAGATATATAATGCCATGGTGATTTAGCATGTTACCCATACATGTTTACAATCTAGTGGAATGCGTAGCTTATTTGTGTATTGATATTCGATCAAAGTGATCAGAGGGTAAGAACTTGGCAATGAAAATTGAAAACTGAGGGATAGTGGACAGTGGATTTTGCTTGCTTGCCAATCCGTGCTCATGTGCAGCACGCCTATAGGTGAGGGTAGCTCGCTAGCAAGCCGGCACTCCGACGTTGGCCTACGGCACAATCAGTCTAGCCCGTCGACGGGATTGGGTGCCGAAGTGGATTGCCGTGGGGAGTGTATACTACCACGGGGCCACGTAGCGCTGGCGCAAGCTGCGACTACCTTGGGTAGGTCCCTGTGAATAAAGGAATAGTACTTAATGACAAGAACAAGTAATGAATACTTCATTAGTTAAAGTGTACAGTAGTCCACTTTCTGTCTTGTGCTTATATATCATGTCTATGTTCATGATTAACAGAAATTGCCATATCCCTATCATGCAAATGATCCATTACTGCAGAAATGCTATTACATGTGATTACATGCTCATTACTGATTAGATCATGCTTATAAATTATGCCAATTTCGTTAATTGGCTTTCAATCGGCTAATCATGAGCCTAGTGGTTGTTATATTCGCCGAGGCTGGCTGCTTTAGCACCCACTGGTGAATATTGTTTATTACGTTCTCACGCTCCTTTGCTGGTTGTTTTTACACGACGCCTTTACAGACGAGGCTAGGGTTGTGCAATGGGAAGTCCGCGCCAGCTAGGACTACATAGGCAGGCGTGTAGTCGATACCTTGCTTAACGTCGGCTCCGGCCGAGGGTGATGTTCCCTATGTACTAGGAGAGACCACGTTTGTACCTATTTCTTTTTTTACCCCGTGATGTGTATATGTCATTTTGGACGGCGTCACTATATGTTAGATACTTCTCTCTGTCGAGATTTTGGGATTGTACACTCTTTGGTTCTTTGTTGATATTTATGCGACTTGTTACATTGCTGCTGATAATCAGGATAGGACGTTCTTTGTTTTAGCTTCCTATCGACTTGTTAGCTTGTAGACGCCTTATATACTGCAGGTG
>NW_017890606.1:0-44258 GCF_001540865.1 Ananas comosus
AATCTCAAAAGGCCCACATATAGGATGGCACCAGCAGAATTGAAGTGAGCTGAAGGCAAGTTGCAGGATCTTCTGGACAAGGATTTTGGCGAAACCGAGTGTGTCCACCTTGAGGGCACCGTCCTATTTGTGAAAAAGAAGGATGGAGTCACTGTCGCTTCAGTGCGTGGATTATGCGTGAAACTTAATAAAGTCACGATCAAGAACAAGTATCCATTTGCCGAGGATCGATGATCTATTTGATCAGGCTTCAGGATCTTTGATGTATTATTCCAAGATGACTTGCAGTGCGGGATATCAACAGTGAGGATCAGACCTGAGAAATGTGTCGAAGACGACTTTTAGAACTCGGTAGCGACATTATGAGTTTACGGTTATGCGTTTGGTGCGTTACTAATCGCCTGCGGGCAGTTTTATGGATCTGATTGAAACCGGTTGTTTCAAGCCTTATTTAAAGGTTCTATTGTTGGTGTTTTATCGACGACATCTTTAGTGTATTCCCGTGAGTGACGCGGATCACGAGGACACACTTGAGACCTTGTACTTCACAGTGCTTTCGGGAATAGAAGAAGCTCATACGCCAAGTTGAAAAAGTGTGAATTTGGCTTAGCGAGGTGCTTTTGGCATGTGAATTTCGAGGATCAGGCATAGCCGTGGGCCGAGGAAAATTGAGGCCATCAAGGATTTGGCCGGAGGCCGCCGAGTGGTTGACGGATTCGGAGCTTTTTATTGGTTGGCCGCTACTACGACGGTTCGTCGAGGGATTTGCAAAGTTATCTACTCCCCTCACGAGACTCAAACCGCATAAGGGCACCAAGTTTATTTGGAATGATCAAGGGACAAATTGTTGAAAGTGAGCTTTTCAAGAGTTGAAGCAGCTTGACAACTGCCGCCGATGCCTACCTTGCCGACTGCTGGTTGCCAGGGTATGTGATTGTATAGTGATGCTTCTCTTAATGGATTGCGGCTGTTGTTCTGATGGCAGGCCGGAAGTGATCGGCGTATGCATCTGCTGAATGAAGGACTATGAAAGGAATTACCCTACTCACGAACTTGGGAGTTGGCGGCCGTCGTCTTTGCATTTGAAGCTAATGGCGCCATTACCTCTATGGCGAATGCGATGCGAATAATATACAGCATCACAAAAGCTTAAAGTATCTATTCACTCAGATAGGATTGAACTTGAGGGGGCAGCGCAGAATGGTTGGAGCATCTGAAGGATTATGATTGTTAGATACTTTACACCCGGGCAAGGGCTACACGTGTGGTCGGATGCGTTAAGTAGGAAATCGACTCGGAACTTTAGGCGATGTTTGGTTACTCAACCGCCGTGATGCGAGCAGATGAAAGCGGTTGAGTTGAGGTGGTGGCTCCGTGATACACCTTTGAGACTGATGAACTTTGGTGGTGGCAACCGCTACACTTTTGCGAAAGCGATTAAAGAAAAGTAAGCTTCCGACTCGGCAGGTTGCCAAAGATTCGAGCTAAGATGGTTGATGGTTGCATCCGTGAGCTTCATTTAGACGGTGATGGATTTGATGCCGTTTCCTGCGCGACGACTTTGGTAACCGGCGGACTTGGCATCAACGAGGATATCTGGCAAGAAGGCACAACGAGCACCGTATGCTATACATCGGGAGGCACCAAGATGTACAAGGACTTGAAGTTGTTTTACGTGGGCCCGGATGAAAAGGATGTTGTGAGTTTGTTGCTAGATGTCTAACTTGCAACAGGTGAAGGCTGAGCACCGAGTTCCTGCGGGGAAGTTGCAGAGTTCTACGATTCAGTGTGGACCATAGCGAAAAAATCACCATGACGCTATTTGGTGTGATCTTGGATAGCGTGACGAAACGGCACATTTCATACCTATCCCACACCAACTTGGGACTGGTGAGGACTCGCACAAGGTATACTGGATGAGATTGTGCGATGACGGTAGCTACTTCTATTGTTTCAGATCGACAGAGACCCCCGTTTTGTATGCTCACTTTCGAGAGCTTACAGGATGCTTTGGGTACGCGTTTGGATTTCAGCACTGGCTTTCCCCCCCAGAGTGACGGGCAGTCGCGAGCGTACTATACAGATTCCTCGAGACATGCTTCGGAGCTTGCGTTGATTTTGATTCTCCAGGAGGATGGTCGAGCATCTACCGATGGCCAGAGTTTCTTATAACAAGTTATAAGCAAGCATCAAGATGACGTTCGAGACTCTATGGACGGAAAAGAATGTAGATCGGGCTCAACTTCCATTTGGAGTGAAGTTCGGCGAGAGATTAGGCTTTAGGCCATGTGGCTCCAGGAAGCAGAGGACAAGGTTCGCATTTGCTCGATGAGGCGACTACTGACGGCCCAGAGTAGGGAAAAGTTATGCTTGATCGGCTGTCACGAGACATTGGAGTTTCAGATTGGAGATCATGTCTTTTTGAAGGTCCGCCGAACTCGAGGTATTAGACGATTTGGAATCCGGGTAAGTTTGAGCCCCCGATTCATTGACCGTTTGAGGTTTTGTGAGGTGTAGGCCCGGTAGCATATCGACTCGCTCTACCGTGCAAACCTATCGGGTGTACACATATGTGTTTCATGTATCGTCTTCGGAAAGTACATCCACGACCGGCTCACGTTGTTGGATGCTAGCCTATGGAGCTGAGGGATGATTGAGCTTTGAAGAGCAACCCTGAGGATTTTGTGCTCCGCGAGGTGAAAATATTGCGGAACCCGAGAAATCCTATACGTGAAGGTGCTGTGGAGCAACCACGACGAGCGCCGGAGGCCACTTGTGCGAGCTGGAAGAGCGCACTAAGGACGCGCTATCCCCATCTTTTCAGATGGAGGCTTGAGGTACTTGTCATTTCGAGTTTCGGACGAAACTTCTTTTTAGGAGGGTGAATGTAGCACACTGGACTTTGGCAATTGCGAGGTTCGAGTGACTGGATGTGTTTCGAGCTTTTCCACACTTGGTGGAGGTCGTAGAATGTTTTTCCGACCTAAAAAGTTCGAAAACTGGATCTGCGACAAGTTCTGAGAGTTTTTACTCTCGGGACCGGTCCCTGGAAGGAGAGACCGGGTCCCCAGTGAGCAGTGCTGCGGCAGCCCTGAGGCAATCGTCCCTGGCGGGCGAGACCGGTCCCCGAGCGCGTCTACGCAGTGAGAGACCGGTCTCGCGCAGGTGAGACCGGTTCCCGAACGTTGTTTTTTCGGCGTTCGCAGCGAGAGACCGTCCCTACTGGAGAGAGACCGGTCCCTCTGGGCGAAAAATGCCCAGATCGCGGCTGATGCAATATGGATTTTGAGGGGCCTCACAGGATTTTGTTACAAGAGAAGGCTTATATGGCCACTTCTCCTTCTCCCTTCCTCACTTCACCATTTCCTTTGCTTCTAGAGAGAGAGAGAGTGGGAGAGAAAAGGAGAAGAAGGAGAAGAAGATTGTAGAGGACTTGGAGCTTCATCTCCACCCTTTCTTCTCCTTTTGGTGGATTGGACTTGCCTTTGGCGCTTAGTGGTGGACCAAAACTCTCAACCCTAGGGCATTTTTGAGCTTGGATTGAAGCTCCAAGGTTAGTAAATTGTTTCTTCTTTAGATTCTTGTTTTGGTGATTTTTGGGAGATAAACCCTAGAAATGAGATTAGGGTTGATTTTGGGCTTTTTGATCTAGGGCTTTTGAGGCTAGATTTTTTGGATTAGAACCTCTTTTGGGTTAGATTGGAAGGATCCTAGCCTTCTTTGGAGCTTGAGTGAGAATTTCTACTCTCTAGCGTGATGAGTTTTTGCCCTATTCTTGTGATTGTTATTGTTCGAGCTAGAATTGCTCGTAATGCTTGTGTATCTCTCTCGCTGCGATCACTTTTAGGGTATCTTGAGACTCGTGACAACTCCGTTCGGCGAATCGAAGGAGCACGCGACGGTTCGGTGGTTTGACCTAGCCTATGATATAGAAATGCTCTATTGGCAAAATATGTTTTCGTAAAGTAGAAATTCATGCATTTCCATGTTAAATGTATTTAATATGAATTTGAGAATGCTTAAACATGTATATATTATGTATAGTGAATTTTAGACCTCTATGTGGTAGAGTGCATGCATGTGAGACTTAGCATTCTAGTTATCTTGGGAACTATGATTCCTATCATTAAAATGGATCTGCTTTCTTGCATTAACCTATATGCCGAATTGTGACATTAGGGATTTAGAAGCCTATAGAGGGCTTGAGAATTTGGACTATTTGAGAATTGGCCAATGTTCATAGAGAGGCATTGGGCCCGGGTTATAGTAATCAATGGTATTAATGTTTAAATGAAACATAGAACAAGAATTGGGCTTGATCGTGTGATGCTTAAGTGTCATAAAAGAGGCACTAGCAAGTGAATGTTGGGACATCACTTAGAGACATTGGGCTAGATCCTTGGGATGCTAGTGACCTTGCCAATGATAGAGACATGTGGATAAAGTATTTGAGACAGTGATCTTACTTGTTTGCATTTGTGCTCATTCGCACCATGTCTGTGTGGTCGCTCCCACAAGCCAGCACTCCGGAGTTAGCCTACGCAACTTATATATGTTCGCTCGTGTGGTATTGAGAAAGCCTACGGGTCGAGTGGGACAGACACATTCCAGAGTAGGGATTCTGGGCTACCACAGGCACTTAGGCGGCAAAGCTGGACATACCTTTGGTAGGTCTTAATTGAAAATGGAAATCGACACGGTGTTGAGTTTATTATGACCACTACTAGACAGAGAGTAGTAGTAGGATTACTGGACATACTTCTAGCAAGTTGTGGACATTTGGGTATTCATACACACATGTAGTATGCTAGAGAGATGTCGTTTATTGCATCCTATATTGCATTGTAGTCATGCCAAAGTTATCACTTCATATCTGTATAAAGTAAATCTTGATATTACTTGTGAACATATAGATATATATTATCCATGACAAGATAAAGTCGCATTATGAATGCCATGTTTAATTGTAAGTCGTAGCTTAGCATCTTAATTATGCTTTCTTATATGCATTTACTCGTTACTATTAATGTTAGACTTACCTCTCTCTTTTGGGGCCTAGTGTGCATTGAGCTGAGTCAGTAATTGCCCCTGGAACTATAATTATAGTTCTCACGCCGCTCGTTTTATGCTTTCTTTCAGAGGCCTTCCACGCCGGAAAGAGGCTAGACCGTGTAAGAGCGATCGCTTCGAGTTAGCCTTCAGCGAGAGACGAGTTTAGGTGGTCTACCTATCGATGTGTTTTGCTTGTGGAGAGATGAGACTGTACCGACCGGTGTACTAGAGACCACTATTTTTGTACTTTTGAGACTGATAGTGTACTACTTATGGTTTCTTTTATTGTCTAGCTCTATTTCTTTACTCTGGTGTAGATGATAGAACTTTACTCGCTCTGATATCATTAGTTGCTAGTTATTTTACTTCTTTCATATGTTCTATCTCTTGTTTTACTTCCGCTTTTCAGTATAAACCCCTAGTGTATCACCATGGGGAGCCCCAGTTCTGTTTGTAAAGAAGAAAGACGGAACGCTTCGGCTTTGTGTTGACTATCGCGAGCTAAATAAAGTCACGATTAAGAATAAATATCCGTTGCAGCGAATTGATGATTTATTTGATCAGTTGCAAGGGTCACAGGTATATTCGAAGATTGATCTTCAATCAGGTTACCACCAATTGAAGATTAAACCAGAGGATGTGCACAAGACTGCGTTTCGTACTCGCTATGGTTACTATGAGTTTACCGTGATGCCGTTTGGACTTACTAATGCCCCTGCAGCATTCATGGATCTAATGAACAGGATCTTTAAGCCGCTGTTGGATCAGTGTGTGGTGGTATTCATATATGATATCCTGATCTTTTCTCGAAGTAATGAGGAGCACGAAGAACACTTGAGAACAGTGATGCAAACTCTTCGGGAGAAACAGTTATATGCTAAATTGAAGAAATGTGAATTTTGGCTACGAGAGATCGCATTTTTGGGGCATGTGATTTCTGAGGGTGGTGTTTCTGTTGACCTAGAGAAAGTGGAGGCAATTAAAGATTGACCTTGCCCGACGACTGTTCCAGAGATCCGCAATTTCCTTGGACTTGCGGGGTATTATAGGCGGTTCGTGGAGGGATTCGCAAAGATTACTACTCCACTAACGTGCCTTACACATAAAGGAACTAAATATGTTTGGAGTGAAGAATGTGATCGTAGCTTTCGAGAGTTAAAAGAAAAGTTGACTACGACTCCTATTCTGGCCTTGCCGATTTCGGAGGAGAGTTTTGTGATCTACAGTGATGCTTCCTACAGTGGACTTGGGTGTGTGCTTATGCAGGGTGGTCGAGTTATTGCTTACGCGTCTCGCCAGCTGAAGAACTATGAAAAGAACTATCCTATCCATGATTTGGAGTTGGCGGCGGTGATCTTCGCATTGAAGTTGTGGAGACACTATCTTTATAGCGAGCATTGTGAAATCTATACTGATCACAAGAGCCTGAAGTATTTATTCACCCAAAAAGAATTGAATATGCGACAACGTCGGTGGTTAGAATTGTTGAAGGATTATAATGTTAATATTCTATACCACCCAGGAAAGGCGAATGTAGTTGCAGATGCACTGAGTAGGAAGTCTGTGGAGAACTTGGCTATGGCGATCACGCACCAACCGTCGTTACAGAATGAAATGCGGCGGTTTGATCTTGAAGTAGTCGCTCCAAATGTACCAGCTATTCTCGCCGCTCTAGTTGTTCAACTGACTTTGTTGGAACGGATTAAAGAACGGCAACCTTTAGATCCGTATTTCCAAAAGGTGCGGTGTGAAGTTGAGAGCGGGCGTAGTGATGATTTTACAGTGGGATCTGACGAAGCACTTCGGTATCGAAACCGGTTGTGCGTGCCCAAAGATGAGGAGATTCAGCGGGCTATTTGCAGGAGGCTCATCAGTCACCTTATAGTATACATCCAGGTGGCACTAAGATGTACAGAGATCTTAAAGTGCATTATTGGTGGCCTGGAATGAAGAAGGATGTTGGACAGTTTGTAGCGCAGTGTTTGACTTGTCAGCAAGTGAAAGCTGAGCGTCGATTTCCTGCAGGACAGTTGCAAAGCTTACCTATTCCTGTCTGGAAGTGGGAGAACATTGCGATGGATTTCATTGTTGGATTGCCCCGATCACAGGCTGGACATGACACTATTTGGGTGATTGTTGATCGACTGACGAAATCGGCGCATTTCTTGCCGATTCATGCTACTTGGTCAGAGGACAAGTTAGCACAGGTGTACCTCGACGAGATTGTGAGATTACACGAAGTCCCGACGTCGATTGTATCTAATCGAGACCCGCGGTTTACATCTCACTTCTGGAGGAGTTTACAGGACGCTCTCGGCACACGGCTCGACTTTAGTACAGCTTTTCATCCTCAGACCGATGGACAGTCTGAGAGGACGATTCAGATATTGGAGGACATGCTACGGGCGTGTGTACTTGACTTCAGAGGGAGTTGGCATGATTCCTTAGCGATGGCTGAGTTTGCATATGATAATAGTTATCAGGAAAGCATCGCAATGGCACCATTTGAAGCCCTCTATGGGAGAAAGTGTCGATCCCCTATCCATTGGAGTGAGGTAGGAGAAAGAATGGTTCTTGGTCCTGATGTACTCCAGGAGGCGGAGGAAAAGGTACGCCTAGTCCGCCAGAGATTATTGACGGCCCAGTGACGGCAACAGAGCTATGCCAATAAGCGCCGAAAGAACTTAGAATTTGCGGTTGGCGATAAAGTGTTCTTGAAAGTATCGCCAATGTGCGGGATAAAGAGATTTCGTGTTCGAGGAAAGCTTAGTCCTCGATACATTGGACCCTATGAGATCTTAGAGCGGGTTGGAGCGGTAGCTTATAGATTGGCTCTACCGCCGAAGTTCGAAGGAATTCACAATGTATTTCATGTTTCGAATCTCCGAAAATATGTGCATCATTCAGGGCATGTTCTAGAGTTCGAACCAGTGGATTTGCAGGAGAATATGACTTATGAAGAATACCCAATATGTATTTTGGATCGCGAAGTGAAGGAATTGCGAAATCGCACTATTCCCTACGTGAAAGTGCAATGGAGCAATCACTCAGGACGAGAAGCCACTTGGGAATTGGAAGAAGCTATGCGCAAGTCTTATCCTCATCTATTTGACCAGGAGAATTGAGGTATGAATTTAAGTTTCGAGGACGAAACTATTTAAGGAGGGGAGATTGTAATGCCTTGAAAGTTTATCTCGGGCTAATTGTGATCAAACTGATAACAACGATGCAAAAAAAATGGAAATTAGGTAATTCTAAATTTAATTAGTAATTTAAGAACAGCCATTGGCATGTTCTGGATGAATTTAGATGGAATTAGAATGAATTTGGAATAAAGAAGAAATGAGAATGGGACATGTGAGCTGCTACTGCTGGCTGCTGCCAAGAGGAGCTCGAAGTGTGTACACAGCACAGAAATGCCTGGACTGAAATGCAATTTCTGAGATTTAAGGGGTTTAAGTGCAAAATTTCAACTTTATCATCTTGACCCTGGTGGTTTACACCTGTCTAAGCACCAGAACTCCTCTCTCTCTCCTTGATTCTTATCCTTATCCCTTCATTAGCTTAACTTCATTTAACTCTTTTCTTCTTTTCTCTCAGCCCTAGAGGTAGGCTGAAGCAAAGGGAGCTAAGGGAGTTGTTGTGCTGAGTGATTTCTTGGTATTTGAGTGGAGAGAGAGAGAGAGAGAGAGAGAGAGAGAGAGAGAGGAAGCAAATAAAGGGGAGTATTTTTACTGCTGGAATTGAAGCAGCAAACTTGGAGGTTGGCATCCTGGAGGCCTGCGGGCTGAGGAGGAAGGCCTAAACTGAGCTGAATTCCGGCTGATAGGAGTTGCTGTGTAAATTAGTTCAGCATCCAATTAGAAAGGTGGATTTTATCATTGATAATAGCCAATTAATTGCTTTAGAGATGACTTATAGAGAGGAATTCTTGTTGCTGAAATTCAGACTGAAGTTGGGACTTGTGGAGCTGCTGGATTAGGACTGCAGCTAAGGAAAGCTTTGATGCAAAATTCTGATGGCTAAAGCTGAAAACAAATTGAAGGAATACCCAGTTAAGGTAAGATTGATTAGTAGCTTATTGTAAATTAAGTTCTTACCTTAAAGAGGAGTTAAGACTAATATTTGATTGCTGCCAGGACTTATAATTAAGAGAATTAGTGGCAGCCTTGATGTTTTGAGTTGCCGAGTCAACATCTCGGGTGAGTGGACCAGAGAGCTAGCCAGGAGAATACTTTAAGTAAGGTAAAAATTAACTACTATGGGTTCCTAATTAACTAATTGTTATGGGAAGTTACCTATATGGATGTTTGCTGTTAGAAGTAGCAGAATTGGAACTTCGAGCAGATTGAAGTTATCAAATTGGGATTTCAGCTGAAGGAAATTGGGAAGATAAGGTAGAAGACTTGCTGCCCTGTTAGGACAATTATAATTACATGTAAGAAGCCTATTAATAGTCCACATATATGCAGGAATTGAAAAAGGAAAAGAGAGTGTGGTGCTGAAATTTCAGCGAGCAGTCATCATGATGCAGAATCCATTGTAAGCTGAAATCAAGTTGGTTAAGCAATGAATTAAGGTAATTGCTTCAACATCTGAATTAAAGAAGTGTAAATTGAATTACTCTATTTAATAGAAAAAGGAATTTGATGCAGATTTCATTAGTTGAAATCATTACTGCTGGGGAAGCAAAGTAGAGAATTGCTGTTTGGTAGACTTCTAAGCACCCAAATTAAGAAGAAGTTTAGTGAAGCTTCAAATCTGGTATGGTGAAGTAAACATTAGAAGTTATATAAACCTATATATGCAAATTAGAGTCTTAACTGGCTGAGTTAATCATGTACGTATATATATATACTAAAAGAGTAAAGTAAGACCAAATTCAACATTGAGTTTGATTCGTTAGCAAAGCTAAAATTGGGCTGATGGAATGGCAAATCGAGATGATTATGATTATGGGGGAACACTGAGATTCAAGTAGCATTTTTTAAGACATGCTACTTGATTACTCTGTGAGAATTGTAAGCTGAAAGCAATCAATGTGAATTCCTAGATTATTGTGTGCTGAAAATTCAGCATAGTGTGCTGAAAATTCAGCATAAGCTGAATTTCAGCATAGTGTGCAGAAAATTTCAGCATAAGCTGAATTTAGCAAGTGCTGAAAATTCAGCATTGGGACTTTGGAGTGGAAATGCAAACTTGTAAAATATGTGAAAATGATTCTAGTTTAATCTCTTTTATTCCTTTATAATTGAAAGTTAAACATATTCGGAAGTCTAAATTGACATTCCGACGGGTCGACGACGCACTAATTACGATAGAGGCCGTTCTAGTTCTATTTACACCGAGTCGCGAGAGTTAATTGTCGACACACTTCGAGACGTGGATTCTAATTGTTGACACCACTACAGGTGGGTGGTGCTATCCGAAATCTTTGAATCACCTTTTATGTCTATGATAATTCATTGAGCATATTTATATTTATAGTCATGCATTATAGAGTATTTAGTATTGTGCAAGTGAAAGTGTGAATTCCTATCAATAGTGAGAATTGTGAACCTTAGAATGTGGACATAGAACCCTATGAATGTATGGACTATAATAATAGTGAACATGGTGACATCATGACTAGAGATTTGGTTAGCATCGACATTGGAAATGAAATTGTGAAACTAGCATAAAGAGCTAGTTAGAGTTAAAGTGTGGCATTGTTATTGGTTAAATCCTTTCGGTAAGGATCAGATCTTACTCATATAGTCTGTTTTTAACTTGGTGGTGGTCGCTCCCCCCAAGCAGTGCACTCCGGAGGTTGTCACATGATGGGCTAAAGTATTTGCCCATGGACTAAAGTATCTGTCCAGCAGACGGTCCCGTCGGGAGGTAGCTTAGGGCCGGCCAGGGATTGAGTCAGTGAGTTGCAGTTAACCAAATGGTTAGCTAGATTGATTGGGCAGTGGTATATTACAATATGCATGCATATTTACAGTTTTCCTATATTGCTTTCTTTCAGCTTTGTACAGGCATTGTAGTAGTTATATATTATAGTTGGTTACTATCTGTTACTTATTTTGCCTACATATGCCTGAATAGACCTAGTAGGTGAGTCGGCGAGGTCGGCGGTCGAACCCACTGGGAATTTTTAGTAGCTCTCACACCACTAACCATACAGGTTCCAGTGCGAGTGCTGTGGTCGAGGATCGCGGCAAGAGCCCAGCAGTTTAGCTAGCTGACACCAGAATATAGTTGTTTACCATTTTGAGATCATGTATCATCTATTTTGATGTACCGAGACATGTAAATGAATGTATTATAAAGCATGTAAATAACTAAATGTTTCAGTTATTTAGTTACGTAAAGTTCAGTTTAAAAGTTTTAAATTATAGTGAATTTCATGTATAGCTAGCTTACTATCACTTGTGATTGTTGCTTGCCCTCGTGCAAGCCCCATGTATATTGAAATGTTATCTTGGGAATTGTTTATTTCTTTATACATGTACTCGTTGTTGTTGAGCCTTGGGCGGACAGAGGAGGTTCTGTCCGTTCGGCGTCTGTGTACGGGCCCGGATCGACCAAATTGGCGATAGCGGGACGTGACAGGCATGGTCCACAAACTGGCTCAACCATCCGGCGGCGAAATCATCGCACACGCCACGACAATGGTTCTTTAGCCCCGGGCGGTGAAATTGTCGCACACACCCCGCACCACTCTTGGTCTTCCACAAGTCCTGAGATTCCGGAATCCATTTCACAATACTCAAGGGTTGGTCTTAACCCTATGGAATTGACCTATCTAGGTCCAAGCCTTTACTCAACCTAAGTTAATACTTTAGGTTCGTTGCTTTCATACTCTTAGCCTAGGTTTATTAACACTAGGTCCATTATTCTCGTCTACCTAGATTCACTTGACTCTAGGTTCAACACTTTTTATCACATAACCTGGGTTTACTTTAACACTAGGTTCATTATCTTTAACTCACAACCTAGGTTAGCTTAACTCTAGGTCCAATCTCAACCTATGTTCTCTAACATTAGGTTTAATGCCATTCTTGTTTAACCTATGTTCATTAACACTAGGTTCAATATCACTCTTGTTCAACCTAGGTTCACGACTCTAGGTTCAATGCCACTCGATCTATGTGTATACATATGTCCTTTACTTAGCATTCTTACATTAGCATCCCTATAACATGCTTATCATACACGTACTTAGCATTTTTACCATGTCATCAACTATATTCTTAGCATTAA
This sequence comes from Ananas comosus, assembly GCF_001540865.1. Taxonomy (NCBI): domain Eukaryota; kingdom Viridiplantae; phylum Streptophyta; class Magnoliopsida; order Poales; family Bromeliaceae; genus Ananas; species Ananas comosus. The sequence goes on from NW_017890606.1 coordinate 12,301, forward strand.
CCACATGCTTGCATTTATTAATTCTACATCATGCTTCTCATATAATTACTTAGCATTCTTTACACTATGTCATTACGCATTATTTGGTAACCTAACTTAGCATTCATCTCATGCACGCACATGCTCTATCAATAGCCACCATTATATGCATCAATAATAAACATTTAACTTAGACATACAGGCGACCTAGTCGCTTCGGTAAACACAACCCACCTGTATCGCATTCCGATTGTTTGTCGACACTTGCAATCGGCCTCCCGCGGCACCCGTATCCGGCACGGTCTAATATTGCAACTGTGCCACAACCGTGCTCCGCTTCGCAACTCCGGAAATTATAGGTCTTCGGTTATGTGCCACGGTACTCCAAATCTATTTCCACGATTTTACGACGTCGCCTCAGCCCTCCAAGCGGAAACGAAGATAAATCGTCAATTTCTTCAATATCTTTGTAACGGCTCGACGGATTGCCAAACCGACTTCGCCAACGTGTTTCATTACCTACCAATTAGGTTTACGATGGGTTAAATGAGATCAAACCCTTACATTTACAAAAATTTCATTTCGGACCCTCGATTTGCAACTATTGCAAAATACACCATTAGAGCTTTGGATTCAAGCTTTAATAAACTCCTTAGCATACTAGGGTTCCAATTAAATCCATTCTAGAGATCAAAATCCATAATCTAGAAGGTTACCATTAAAGCCCTAGAAGCTTACCTCTCTAGGTTTGCTCCAAGGTGAGGAAGAAGACGATGGAGGGGAAGCTCTCCACTTACTCCACTTTCTTTTCCTTTTCTTCTTCTTCTTTCTCTTCTTCTTCTTCTCTTCTCCTTTCCTTTCTAGAGAGAGAGAGGGAGAGTTTTGGGGTGATACGGTGAGGGAAAGAGAGAAAGAGAGGTTCTAACCCTCTCTATACACTTAACCCATGCAACAATTGCACATAAGCCCCTCAACAATGCCTCTCTTGCAACAGCCCGAACTAGGCATTTTCGGGTCTCTGGGACCGGTCCCAGGCAGTGAGAGACCGGTCCCTGAAGGTCCAGAAAAACAGCATTCCAAACTTAGCCAAATTTTTAGCTTTTTCAGCTTTCGGGGTCCGTTTTCACTCAGTTTTCACTCGTTTGACCTCCGATTCGTCTCAAATCGAACCGAGACTCTCCAAACATGTTTTCGAATACGTTTTCATCATCTTTTCATCCACACTAATGCTGGATTTAGCTCACGGTCCAACATAGCCTTTCGGGTTCCGTTTTCGCGCCTATGCGCACCGAAACGCCCGATTGCTCCAGAACTTCACCGAACTTCATCGGTACGATTCAAATAGCTTTCCAACCAAATGTACACTGTAACTTCAAAGTTTTAGAAGTTCGGTATGTTACAGCAAGAGGTCCTAGAAAACTTGAGTAATAAAATGGACCAACCCACAGAGGGCACCAGTGCCCAGGCTCACCGAGATATGGAAGCCTATAATAATTGGCTTAAAAAGGATCGCATTGCTCGCATCACGTTACTGAGCAGTATGCAAAATGATCTCTTGTGCGAGTGTGAGCAGTGTCCGACTGCGTATGACATGTGGGAGGCTCTCAAGGCAAAATTTGGTGTGATTTCGACCACAAGGTTGCGCAGTTTGACTATGCGGTTTGACAGCTATAAGAAGCGTGCCGATCAGACTATGAAACAGCATGTAAGAATAATGTCAAACATGATTCGCGAGTTAAAGTCGACTGGCGGCACCTTAACTAATGAGCAGTAGATCCAAGCTACAGCACTCCGAATCTGGACGCCCTAAATAACTTCCGGGCGTCCTAAACTGGCAAAGCTTCAGTTTTAGCTTATTTGAGTATGCCGAGTCTGTTTTTGCATTCATTTCACATCAAAACAACTCCGACTCGTCCCAACACTCCACAAATGTGTCAAGTGGTCGCTGCTACTGCAGTCATTCTGATAGGTAAGCCCCAGGGACACTACAATCTCGATCTATCGCAAACACAAATAACTTGGCTTCGATACAACAAATTGAGAGAAGAAAGAGATCCAAATTCTCGCACTATTCAACATCAAATGGAAAAGTCTTAAACAAGATTAATTTCAATAATACTATTCCACAAAGAGAACAATAATAAACAAAATATAAACTAACCAAGAAATCAAACACTACATGTACGTGGAAACCCTAGAAAGAAAAAAATCGCAGGGCCACCTTCAAACAATTCCACTATATAAAATTGGATGAGTACAATTCCTCTCTAGTCAATACTAGAAATATGGATTAAAAGAATCAAAGCTATTATTCCAAATAAAGAGAAATATTAAAAAGATCTCACCCCAGCAATATTGCTTATAAAACACCTTCCAAAAAAACCTTCCGACAAGGTAATCGGACGCCTTCAGTTCCCTCACTAAACCGAGGTTCAAAAAGCCTCTCTAACAAGCCTGGTCCTGGTAATGGTGGACTCTAATAGCTTCTTTTTTACTCTCTTCTCCTCTGTTTTTTTTTTTTTTTGCAACAAAAAATAGAGAACTATTTTTCTATCTCCCATTCCCAAGTCCTAATTATATAAACTATATGAATAAGTGTAAGGAACAAATTCTTGGCCCAACTATTTAGCTCATGGGCCCAAATGGCTCGAGCATAAACAATCAAAATAGATCCAACTTAATATGTACACGTTTGCGTATAACTTCCTCATGAGGAGAGACACCACAATAGATTGCCTTTACCAACCCCAAATTGTATAGTTATGTGCGGCTTCGAAAAAGCGAGCTGCGACCCTTACATATCGTGTCGTCATTATTCCACTCCATTAAGTAATTCTATTTAATCAAAATCTTCTTCTGGGCTATCCAACAATTAATGATATAAAAGCGTTCCTACTTAATCCAATTGGATCAAATCCAGTGGCCTGCATGGTTATTATATGCAGTCCCCATACCTAGCTGCGAAATTCAGTTCTCAATGGTTCTGATTTATGAACAAGTAATTTTTTTTTTTTCTTTTTTAAACTTATGTGGTATATACATATCTGCACGCACGTACTCTACGTCGTGTGCCTCAGTGCACAAAAGATGCACAACACACTAAAAAGTCAATCAAAAGTTGTAGTACTTGCAATTAAATGATTGAAAACATAGTATTTTAATTTGTACAGATGCATTTACAAAGCTTTCTTAGTATATTTAATATTGATGACGATCAAATAGAGCTAAGCAATAGTTGGCACAACATAAAACTATGAGGTGACATTTTTGGACCATACGCATGCATGCTGTGAGTTTGCAAGCTTTTTGTACATTCGTACGCACAACATGCAAAGCCCTAATTATTAACTGGCTCGCAACACATACAGTTGTCTCTCTAGCTAGCATTGATTTTGTATGCGATTCCTGCATCGATCGATCTATACATAATTAGAGCTGTGGTTGGACACGCGCGATCAGGACCCTATATAGCTTTTTCCCAACACCAAAAGATATTTCTATGTCCAAATTCATTATTAATTAGAGAACTATCCTATCCCATTATCCAAGTGGGTGGTGTGACCCTTGGTCTAGTAACTAATTAAAGAGGTCCCACAATGAGATGGATTAATTAGATGTCTAATTTTAATAGAATTCGAATAGTTTGCATACATATCCTCACAAATTTACCTGTTTATAGATGCGTCCCCGTAAATTAAACTTGATAAAGAGTAATATATATATAGTATGTCATTCAGAATTGTTAAAATCGGAACGGCGAAAAATAGATCCAGAAAATAATTTAATGCAAGAAAAGAAAAGATAAGCGGAAAGAACACACCGATATTTACGTGGTTCGGCCAACGGCCTACGTCCACGGGCGAAGACGGAGCAAATACTTTATTAATGTCGAAAAGGCGGAGTACAAAGAAGATCTCTCTCTCAAATTAAGATCCCAAATAAAGTATTTGATTGACGCACATATGCATTTAGCATNAAAAAATTTTAGAGATTAGGGATGAAAATTCTAAGTCCTCTGTGAAGAACAGGTAAAAGAGCTCAATGGGGTCGTATACCAGGTATTTATAGGCTGCTGGATGGATAAGATAAACCCCAGGAAAAAAACTGCAATCCAGTGCCCCTGCAGAAACGGGCGTTTCTGGGCGCCCGGAACCATGTTCTTGGCGACCAGAACATCCCGACTGCACAAACCGGGCTCCTCGGACTCTCCGCTCGCGGTGCGCTGCGCCCGTAAACGGCTCCGGCGGAACTCACCTACCACCCTGCCACGCGTCGAAGCAAGCGATATTCACGATGTCAAATTTCCGGACCCACTTCTGGGCGCCCGAAACTTGGGATCCGAATTGGCTTCCAGTTTCAGTTAAATTCAACACTCGTTTCTGGGCGACCCTGACAATGTTCTGGGCGCCCGAATCTGGCAAAACTCCAGTTTTGCTTATTTGAGTGCGCCGAGTCCAATTCTGCATCCAATTCGTGCAGAATTGACTCCGACTCAGTCCGACACTCTCCAGAGATGTCGACCAGTCTATAATACTGAAGCCAATCCTATCCAAAGCTCAGGAACACTACAGTACCGGTACTCGGTTGATGGCTGTACCGGTACGGGCCCGCGTACCAGTACACAGACGGCTTTTCGGCCAAACCCGAGGCTCGGGTTTGCGTTTTCGTGGGTTGTGTACCGGTACACAAACCCGTGTACCGGTACACATTGCAGATTGGGGCTGTTTCGTGGAGGGGTGTTTTTGCAATTGTTGCAACACCTTTATAAGTGACCCCAGCCCCCTTGGCTGCTCTCCTTGAGCTCTAAACAGGGAGAATCAAGGTGAGTCTTCCCCTCTCGGTTTGATCTTCATTTTTTTTTTGGTGGTGTTTATGGGTTTCGATCTCTCTCCTTCCCTCCTTTTTGCTTTTTCTGGGTTTGCCACCATTGGAGAAGCTTGAGATCTTGGTTGGAGCTTATTTGGAGATCAACCTTCAACCCTAGAGGACTTGGAACTTGGTTTTGAGCATCTTATGAGGTTAGTAAACCTAATCTCTCATTTGGATTAAGTTTTGAAGGTTTCTTTTGAATGAAACCCTAGATTTTGGATTCTAGGGCTAGAATTAGGGATTTTTGATTTGTAGCTTCTAGAACCAAATTGATTGGTTTAGAACTTTGATTTATGTTGGATTTGAAGGAATCTAACTCCCTTTTGGAGTTCGTGGGGGATTTCTTAGCGTTCGGTGAGTTTTCTCCAACCTAGCTAGAGAAGCTTAATGTTTGAGCTTAGCTTTGTTCGTAAGCCTTGTTTGACACTTGTTCCTACATCCCTAGGGTGCTAGGAGACTAGAAGACACCCTCGTTGGAGCAAACGAGGAGTTCCGTTGTCATCGGTGGGTTTGGTTTCGTGGAAATGGGGCGAAATGGCCCCTATGCTCTTTCTACTTGTTGTAAAATATTTTTAAATTCATTTCTATGCTAAATGGGATTTATATGAATTTTAGAACACTTAAAATGCATGCTTTGTGTATTATGAAAATTTCACTATATAGTAGAGCTATATGAGTAGAATGCATGCATGCGAAAAAAGTGTTTATTTTGCAAGTGAAAAATACATCTCTTATGAGGGTTATGACTTGGAATATGTACTTTGGAACATAGTTGCCATGCTTTGACATAGAGAACAAGAGTGTCATCAAGGGGCACTTGAAACTAGTAAACTATGAAACTGCAACATAGAGACATATTGATAGGCCACTACATATCTGCTATATTCCATGTTAGAGACATGATGACATAGGGAGTTGGGATACTTGACACATTCCATGTTATTAGACATGAGGACTTGGTACTTGCGACAGATCGTTTGACTACTTGCCATTGTGCTCATTCGCACATGCTTGTGAGGGTCGCTCCCTACAAGCCGGCACTCCGGAGATAGCCATCGCGATTCATATTCGCCGTGCGGGATTGGGCGCCGAAGTGGATTGCCGTGGGACAGGCTCATTCCTAGGGTGGGGATGATGACTACCACGGGGCCATTAGGCTCGGCACCGGCCAGACAGCCTACGGGTGGGTCTCAGGGCCATAGACAGCCTTCGGGTGGGTCTCTTCAGATTTGACTTGAGTATTCATTATGACATGTGGACAGATGATGACTTAGAGTATTACTTGGACATTGACTAGAATAGTAAACAACGGAACTTTACTATTTCGCATTGTGAACATTATGATAGTTGGAGACTTTTACTTCATGCATAGTTGCTTCATACTTATGCTAATTATGCTAAGTAGAGATATCATGTTGTAGTAAGTTACATTTTTACTTACCTTTCGCTTTTCTACATTTATAGTCACTGACATCTTTTGTAGCTTTGGGCCTTGTGGTGCATTCACTGAAGTCAGTAATTGCCCACTGGGAACTATTTTTAATAGTTCTCACGCCCCCGTTTTATGGTTTACTTTTCAGAGCCTTCGGCACCGGCGGAGGCACGGGATCGCGGCAAGGGGATCGCTTAGCTAGCTAGCGAGGAGCGGTACTTTGCCTAGGTGGTTTACTCTTTCTTTTTGTAGTTTAGAGAGTGAGGGGTTTCTGTATCCATGTATAGAGACCACCTATGTATCTACCTATAGCACTTGTATCTGGGATTTCCTTGTATCACTTTATGTTTTATTTAGTGGATTTATAATTTTATCCTTATCCTTTGTTGTAGCATTTAGACATTTATTATGCTCTGATACTCCTAGATGTCTTTTATTATTGCTTTTATTATTGTTGTTTTTAGACGCCTTATATGTTTTAGACGTATAGCGGGTCTGAGCACGTGCCGGGCGGGCTTCCGCAGGGTCCCGCGGCGTGACATGGCTGATCATTTCGAGAGCCGGTCCAGGAGGAATTCACCTACCGAGCCTGTAGAAGCTCGCACTTCGCTGCTATGGTGTCGGCGTCGAGGGTAAGGAAGTTGATTAACAACGGTTGTACGGCCTATTTGGCGACCATTGTAGAGGTCGAGAGGACGACTCCTACGCTCGAGGAGCTGTCTGTGGTTCGGGAATTTCCAGATGTATTTCCCGCGGAGTTACCAGAAATGCCGCCAGACGGGAAGATCGAGTTCGTGATAGACTTGGTTCAAGGAACCGCGCCTATCTCGAAGGCTCCGTATCGGATGGCGCCGGTGGAATTGAAGGAGTTATGGGCTCAATTGATAGATCTCCTTGATAAAGGATTTATACGGCCAAGTGTATCGCCGTGGGGAGCCCCGGTTCTATTCGTGCGAAAGAAGGATGGATCATTTCGACTCTGCATAGACTATCGCGAGTTGAACAAGGTCACGATCAAGAATAAGTACCCGTTGCCCAGGATCGATGATTTATTTGATCAGTTGCAAGGATCTCGGGTTTATTCAAAGATTGATCTACAGTCCGGTTATCATCAACTCAAGATCAAACCGGAAGACGTTCAAAAGATCGCGTTTCGCACGCGGTATGGACATTACGAATTCACGGTCATGCCGTTTGGGCTCACTAACGCCCCGGCAGCGTTCATGGATTTAATGAACCGTGTCTTCAAGGAGTACTTGGACCGATTTGTCGTGGTCTTCATAGACGACATCTTGGTCTACTCGCGCAGCAACGAGGAACATGCCGAGCATTTGAGAATCGTGCTTCAAATCCTTCGGGAGGAGAAGTTGTATGCTAAGTTTAAGAAATGCGACTTTTGGCTCCGAGTGGTTGCATTTCTTGGGGATGTCATTTCCGAGGGAGGAGTATCTGTTGACCCGAGGAAAGTAGAGGCGATCAAGGATTGGCCTCGCCCGACTAACGTCACGGAAGTTCGAAGATTCGTGGGTTTAGCAGGTCATTATAGACGGTTCGTGGAGGGATTCTCAAAGATCGTGGGTCCACTTACCCGTCTGACTCGAAAAGGCACCAAGTTCATTTGGAGTGACGAGTACGACCGGAGTTTTCAAGAGTTGAAGGATAGATTAACTTCGACTCCGGTGCTTGCCTTACCAGTGCAAGATGAAGACTTCGTGGTGTATAGCGACGCGTCACAATCGGGCTTGGAGTGTGTTCTAATGCAAGACGAGAAGGTGATCGCTTATGCGTCCCGTCAGCTGAAGAGCTATGAGAAGAATTACCCTATCCACGACTTGGAGTTGGCCGCAGTAGTGTTTGCTCTCAAGTTATGGAGGCACTACTTGTATGGCGTGCATTGCGAGATATACATGGACCACAAAAGTCTGAAGTACCTATTTACACACAAGGAGCTCAATATACGGCAACGGCGGTGGTTGGAATTACTGAAGGATTTCGATGTGACAATCCTATACCACCCCGGAAAAGCAAACGTGGTGGCCCACACGCTTAGCAGGAAGTCAGTGGAGAATCTTGCCATGTTGGTCACACGTCAGGAGCCACTGTGGAGAGAGATGGAACGATTGGATCTCGAAGTGGTAGCTCCGGAAGTCCCGTCTATGCTTACGGCTCTCGTTGTCCAACCGACCTTGTTGGAGCAGATTAAGAGTTTGCAACCTGCAGATCCTAATCTCCAAAAGGTGCGGCGAGACATCGAGAGTGGACACGATGGTGATTTCAGTATAGATGCTGAGGGTGCGCTTCGGTTTCGAAACCGATGGTGCGTACCGGAAAGCAAGGAGGTCCGGAAGTTGATCTTACAAGAAGCACATCGGACTCCTTATAGTATTCACCCGGGCGGCACCAAGATGTACCGTGACCTGAAGATGCAGTACTGGTGGCCGGGCATGAAAGCAGACATCGGGCGCTATGTAGCGCAGTGTTTAGTATGCCAGCAAGTGAAGGCTGAGCGTCGATTTCCAGCGGAAAAGCTCCAAAGTTTACCTATTCCCGTTTGGAAATGGGAGAATATCGCGATGGACTTCGTGGTTGAATTGCCCCGTTCGACGGGTGGCCACGACGCGATCTGGGTGATTGTGGATCACCGTGTCCAATACAAATGTAATGGACACGGTGATCCATTCACCGTGTCCAATAGAAATCTATTGGACACGGTGATCCATTCACCGTGTCCAATACAAATCTCTGGACACAGTGAGTGGTTCACCGTGTCCAATACAAATGCATTCAGCACCCCCGAAAATGGTTAAGTCCGTGACCAATACAAGTAGCCAGGCCGTGTTTGGCCAAAAATGGAAGTGAAGGACACGGTAAATGGTTCACCGTGTCTAGACGCGGTGAACAGTTCACCGTGTCTAGACACGGTGAACGAATCACCGTGTCTAATGCAATAGTAACGCCCCGGGCGGGGTGTGAGAACACAATGAACACGGTGATTGGTTCACCGTGTTTAGACACGGTGAACCAATCACCGTGTTCAACTTGACTACCTGGCCCAGACCCTGCCCGCGTGGTGCTGATGTGGCGCTGGCGTGGCAGGGCCAGGGCCAGGGCCATTTTTGCAAATAAATTTTAGACAGGGCTATTTTTACAAATAAAATTTGTCAGGGGGCTATTTGCAAAAAAACCCCTTGATTTTGTATGCGATTCCTGCATCGATCGATCTATACATAATTAGAGCTGTCACTACAACAAAAACGATCTATAGCGATACTTTTAAATATAGGTACATGTCAAAAAAGTGCTGCTAGCTAAAATTACCGACACTTTTAAAAAGTGTTGCTATATGTGGAGTCGCTAGGTATATAGTGACAGTTAAAGAGTGTCGCTATAACCTAAAAGAATGCTGCTAATTTACCAACACTTATTTAAGCATTTAGCAACCGCCGAAACTCTATCTCGTTGGCTGCGGTGGTGGAGGAGGACGACAGGAAAGGCTTTTCGTCTAGAATTTCAGTTGATTGAGTGAAGAGAGAAGAAAAGATAGTAATTGATTTTTCTTTTTTTTTTTCTTTTCTATTTGTAATCGGGTCAAATGGACTAGGTGTGGTGGGTTGAGTAGAGTAATCTTTTATTTTTAGTTGGATTGGGCTTTATATTTAGGCATAAGTAGATATTTTTTTAAGTTTTACTATAAATGGGACACTTACTCAAAAGTGTTCCAAATATGTGTCCCTATAACCTAATTCTGTTGTAGTGTGTGGTTGGACATGCGCAATCAGGACCCTATATATATAGCTTTTTCCCACACCAAAAGATATTTCTATGTCCAAATTCATTATTAATTAGAGAACTATCCTATCCCATTATCCAAGTGGGTGGTGTGACCCTTGGTCTAGTAACTAATTAAAGAGGTCCCACAATGAGATGGATTAATTAGATGTCTAATTTTAATAGAATTCGAATAGTTTGCATACATATCCTCACAAATTTACCTGTTTATAGATGCGTCCCCGTAAATTAAACTTGAGAAAGAGTAATATATATATATATATATATAGTATGTCATTCAGAATAAATTGGCTGGTAAGATTGAAATTTTGACATTTCAAAGGAAAACAGAAAATCTGGAGAAAAATAAAAGAGAGTACAAGTTCCTCAATATATAGCAGTAATGACAAATAATATATGAGATAACATAATTATTTAATTTTGTTATAACTTCAAGATAAACAGTTGGAAATATAATGAATGAATGATTCCTTCCGAAACAAATTATCTGTTTATAAACTTGTTGAATTAGTTAAATACATATGTAGGGCAGTTGCCAAGTTTCTTATGTCATTGATAATTTAAAAAATTATTCAATCTACCAAAAATCTATAAATTAATTAATCACAATTTCTCGACAATCAACTGAAGAAAATCGTTGCTAATTAACGGTTACCTACAATTACGAATAGTCTCCGCACTACAGCTACTGCTATATTGTGAGATGCATGGTTCATCTGCTTAATTAGCAAAAGTCAGTATATATTTTTAGAAGACTCAAAACGAACCAAAATTAAGTTTAAACTAACAAGTTAAAAATATCTGTGCACATTATGCACATTCCAAGAGGAAAAAAAAGTTGAATATGTGGGGCATTACATATCGCAAATAATCAGGAGTTATTAATATTCTGAATAACGCGAACCGAACGGCTCCTTAATTAATCGAAACGAAAGTAGCCTATGTTACTTGTTGGAACCTATAAGTTATTGACCCGCATCAAGTGGGATGACGCAAAACAGTGAATAGGAGGATATATAACAGCTTCCTCGAACCATCATCATTATTAAATTGATGATGGCGAAGCTCCTAATATAAGTAAGCGGAGGAACGTTAGCTTTAAATAATTAGAGTCCGACAAAATTTGTAAAAAGTTATAAATGGGGGGGGGGTCTCTCCAACTGCCAAAAAGCAACACGTTATAAACATGGATAGCGAGATTAATTCATTGTCGAGGATAGGACATGTATATACGCCAAACAATTAAAGCAGCCACCACCACCATTACACATTTTATAAATATATAAATATAAATAAAAATATAAATGTAGATGCATGCATCAGATCAGATATTATTATATGGGACGTGGACGTACTATTTTTCCAAAAAGTGTGGGCCCGACAATTGACTTATATGGACAAGCAAATCCATCCCACCATTGGCCCAATTTTCTGGGGGGCCCACAAGAAGAGGCTATATATGTCCTTTTCCTTTCATTAATTGAAGTTTGATAGGGATACTGTTCGGCCAGTTGGGCTACTTGTCCGTCTAATTATTTTGAGTGGGAGTTTACCTATTTGTTTATTTATTTTTTATCTTGGTAACGCACACTAGCTAGGGTGTGGGGCTGGGTAAGTCGGGTCCGATGGTCGGGTCGAGTTCAGGCCCAAATTAATATTCTTTAAATACAGTATTATATTAGTTGATCTCAGATTACATGCAGTTGGACTTTTGACAAAATCATGACTGTGTTTATATTTTTATTCGGATTCAAATAATATCGAATTCTAAATTTTCATTACCATTTAGGGCCCGTTTGGCCTAACTTCTGGAAAAGTGATTTCTGCAGAAGTGATTTTAGTTTGGAAAAGTGATTTCTGTTAAAAGCTGTAGAGCGTTTGGCTGAATCTGATAGAAAAATGATTGTGCTGAAGTGATTTTAAAAAGCTGTTTGGCAAATTTTTTTGCTGCAGTGATTTTGTAATGCTATTTAACATTAGTATATGTTATTATTATATGCAAAAGAAGCTATTTGCTCTAAATATTCCTTTTTTCCATAAGCAGGATACATATATTTCAAGTACTACAAAAATCTACCGACTCACATTTGCTAATTCGACGTTAAATAATCGAAATTTATTAACCATATTTTACTCTTAATCGATCCCCTCATAAACCTCCAGGTGCTAAAATAATACAAGAGGCCGATTCTCTTCTTCAATCACTACACGCTAGAATTGTAACATCCCCTTACACATTTGGAGGGACAATCACCTCTACTTAAGTACCCATAGTGTGATATTTTTCAATGCATAAGTAATTGGCTATTTATGTTCTTAGGTAGTGATGGACTCCTTGTACACAGGGAACTCGAGAAGAGTTCATCTTTGCATCATTTCGACTAATTTCGGCGAAGCCGGAGCTCGTCGGCGCAGATCCGGCTAAGCCGGCGGGATCCGTCTTTGCCGGATCACGCCGGCGCGAATCTTGAGCCAGATCTGGTGCCAGACGCGGATCTGGGGCCGGATCTAGTGCCGGGCGCGGATTAGAGAGAGAAATCAAGAGAGGGAGGGAGATAAATCTGTATGAAAAAAAAAACATTCTCCTTTAGAAAAAATAGAGTATCTTGGAGGTTCGCCGGAAAAAAACTTGTCGGAGACTCGCCGGGCTGGTAGAAAAGACGTCGCCGGAGAGGAAAAGGGGAGAGAGATGAAGAAGAGAGGAGAGGAGAGTGATTAGATGAAGAAGAGAGGAGAGGAGTGTTTTTTTTTTTTTTTTTTCTTTTGAGAGTAGGTGGCTATGAGTAATGGGAAAGAGTAATGGGAGAGATAGTATTATAATTATAAAAAGACATAAAAGAATTGTGTTGATTGTTTAAGGGTAATTCCGGTATTTTCATAAAAAAAAATTTAAGTGGGTTTCAGCTTGTGCAGGAATCTGTTTTGAAAAGTAAGTTTTTTTAGCTTCTGCTTTTGGGAATTGAAGAATCAGTTTTCAGCTTTTAGAAAGCAGAATCAGATTTTTAAAATACCTCTACCAAACACTCTATTGGGCCTAAAAGTGATTTTCAGCTGAAAATCACTTTCAAATAGCTTGGCCAAACAGGGCTTTATTCGGACTCGGATATGATTTAGATTTGCGTATATAAATATTATTCAGATAATAATATATAATAATACGCATATATAAATATAAACTGAATTAGCATGAATAAAATACGATACAACTATATATGGTTCTACACTCGTGCTCAAATATCAATCATACTAGTTAAGCGCCCCGCGCGATGCGGCGGGCGCGATGCAACGAAAAGACAATACAACAGTAAATTATTATAACTATTAACATCAATTTTTTTTCATTATGTATTAATATTTTTCAATATTATTTGTCTCGGTATTGAATAATTAAACATTAAAGAATGAAATTAAAATATATTTCTTTCCAAAAATATTTAAACCATAAAAAAAATATTGAGAGAAAAAAATTAAAAAAAAAAAAGAAAAGATGTAGAGTATGCGAGAGAGAGTGAGAGAGAGGGTAAAAAAAAGACCCACCGAAGCCCCCCGCCAAACGCGGGAAGGCTTATGTTCGGTTATATATATATATACAGAGAGAGAGAGAGAGAGAGAGAGAGANATTTTAGATAATTTCATTTTTATCAAAAAAATTTGTATATACCTAAGTTGCGGATAATATACTAATAATATATAGCTAAGCTGTGCATATATCAAAACATTCATTTGAAATTGGCCAATTTGCATAAAAAATCCATTAGTTTTGGGCTTTTATAAAATCGGATCATATTTTTTGTTTTTGCAGATTCGGTCCGCTTTTTCAAAAAGATGACCAAACTATCCCTTTTTCAAAATGCGTAAGAAGTACATGCATTAATTATCTTGAAAAATGCAGCTGACAAGTTATTATTACAGTTATATTTTTCTTGGAAAATAAAATTCTCATTAACATACAAATAAAAAACTTCAAATAGCAAAAGTAAAAAAGAAAGAGTGGAATACACCTTAAATAGTACAACATCATTCCAAATTGTGCAATATTTCTTCCAAATAGTGTAATATTTGTGTAAACAGTGCAATGTTTAAACAATTTATATAATGTTGCACAATTTTTTTTACTAAATTATGAATAATATAGTATACTACGCGCAAATAATATAACTTATTACAATATATTATAAAAATCATGTATTATATGTATAAACGGTGAATATTTTGCACTATTTGTACAAATATTTACACCATTTGCATAGATGTTACACTATTATGAGATAATATTGCACCATTTAAATGTTATGTTGCACTATTTCTTTTTAAAAATTAAAGTGCATTATAATAAAGTGTTAAATTCCTAGAAAATGACAACTGATAAGTCATAATTACATGTATATTTCTCGAGAGACGAGAATCCTTATTTAATTAAGATAAAATAAAAAATAAAATATCATTAATACAATGAAAGAGTGCAACATTCTCTTAAAGAGTGCAACATAGTCTCAAATAGTGCAACATTCTCTTCCAAATAGTGCAATATATGCATCGTTAATACACATATTGCATGATTTTTATACAAAATTACGAATAATATAATATATTACGTGAAAATAATATGAAAATAATATAACATATTAAAATATATTATAAAAATCATGCATTATATGTATAAACGGTGAATATTTTGCACTATTTGTACAAATATTTACACCATTTGCATAGATGTTGCACTATTATGAGATAATGTTGCACCATTTAGATGTTATGTTACACTCTTTCTCTTTAAAAATTAAAGTGTATTGTATATTAAATAAAGTGTTAAATTTTTTAGAAATGACAGCTGCTAGGTCATAATTATATGTACTTTTCTGGAAAGACGAGAATCCTCATTTAATTAAGATAAAATAAAAAATAAATTATCATTAATATAATGAAAGATTGCAATATTAGAATGAAATAGTGTAACATTCTCTCTAATGTTGCACCATTTAAGAGGATGTTGCACTATTTGAGAGAATGTTGCACTTTTTTATCTTATTAATAATACTTTACTTTTTGTATTTTGTCTTAAATGGGCATTCTCGTCTCTCGAGAAAGGTACATGCAATTATGACTTAGCAGTTGTCATTTCTAAGAAATTGCACTCTTTATTTAATAGATAAGCACTTTAATTTTTTTTAAAAAAGAGTGTAACATACCATCTAAATGGTGCAACATTTTCTCATAATAGTGCAATATATATACAAATGGTGTAAATATTTATACAAATAGTGCAAAATATGTACCGTTTATAATATAATTTATGATTTTTATAGTATTTTGTGATATGTTATATTATTTTCGTGTTATTTCTACGTAATATATTATATTATTTGTAATTTTGTATAAAAAATCATTCAATATGTGTATTAATAATGCATATATTGCACTATTTACATAAATATTGCACTATTTGGAAGAAAATGTTGCACTATTTGTGACTATATTACACTCCTTAAGAGGATGTTGCACTATTTCATTGTATTAATGATACTTTATTTTTTATTTTATTCTTAATTAAATGAGGATTCTCGTCTCTTGAGAAAGATACATGTAATTATGACTTAGCCGTTGTAATTTCCAAGAAATTTAACACTTTATTTAATATACAATGCACTTTAATTTTTAAAAAGAATGAGTGCAATATAACATCTAAATGGTGCAACATTATCTCATAATAGTCCAACATCTATACAAATTGTGTAAATTTTTGTACAAATAGTGCAAAATATTCACCGTTTATAGTATATTTTAATATGTTATATTATTTTCGTGTTATTTTCACGTAATATATTATATTATTCGTAATTTTGTATAAAAATCATACAATATGTGTATTAACAATGCATATACTGCACTATTTACATAAATATTGTACTATTTGGAAGAAAATGTTGCACTATTTGAGACTATATTGCACTCTTTAAGAGGATGTTGCACTCTTTCATTGTATTAATGATATTTTATTTTTTATTTTATCTTAATTAAATGAGGATTCTCGTCTCTCGAGAAAGATACGTATAATTATGACTTAACAGTTGTCATTTCCAAGAAATTTAAAATTTTATTTAATATACAATACATTTTAATTTTTAAAAAGAAAGAGTGCAACATAATATCTAAATTGTGCAATATTCTCTCATAATAATACAACATCTATACAAATGGTGTAAATATTTGTATAAATAGTGCAAAATATTCACCGTTTATACATATAATACATGATTTTTATAATATATTGTAATAAGTTATATTATTTGCGCGTAGTATACTATATTATTCGTAATTTAGTATAAAAAATTGTGTAATATTATATAAATTGTGCAAACATTGCACTGTTTACACAAATATTACACTATTTGGAAGAAATATTGCACAATTTGGAATGATGTTGCACCATTTAAGGTGTATTCCACTCTTTCTTTTTTACTTTTACTATTTGAAGTTTTTTATTTGTATGTTAATGAGAATTTTATTTTTCAAGAAAAATGTAACTGTAATAATGACTTGTCAGCTACATTTTTCAAAATAATTAATGCATGTACTTCTTAGCATTTTGAAAGAAGGGTAGTTTGGTCATCTTTTTGAAAAAGCGGACCGAATCTGCAAAAACGAAAAAGGTGGCCCGGTTTTGCAAAAACCCAAAACTAGTGAATTTTTTATGCAAATTGGCCTTTGAAATTTCACATTATTTATATCAAAATTGGCATGAATAATTCTTTAAAAAATTGTGTGGGCCCCACAAACCTTCAAAATAAGAAGGGGCCTTCTTTAGAATTATCGATTCATATATATATATTTTGAGGACTAAAGTGAAAAGCATATAAAATTTAGGGATCAAAATTAGCATGAAAAAAAAGGTTAAATATGCGATGACATGATAATTTCGATAATTATAAAATATTTTTTAACGGTTGCTATTTTATCACGATGAAATTAAAAGATTTGAAAACTTAATTGTAAAAAAAAAAAATTGGAACCAAAATAAAACGGTGGAAAATTTGGGCATCACTATGTAATTAATCCTAAAAAAATCTCAAAAAAATTTGTAGAACCCACAATCCCATAATAAGGGGAGGCATTCATTCTTTAAGTTCCAAATTAGATAAAATTTTAATTTGGTTATCTATAGTAAAAATAATAAAAAATTGTTGTAGAAAAAAAATAAAAAAAAAATATTGAGAGAGGAAAAATAAAAAAATGTAAGAGAGAGAGAGAGAGAGAGAGAGAGAGAGNAATTCCCTGCTCTTTCTAAGATATTATGCAGCAGATACACATGACATGACAAATGGTTCATTGCCCAAAAAGTAAAAGTAAATTATACCAAGAGCTCAGAACTTATAGCACAATATTGAAGCGTAGTATATGCATGTGTTTTGTTTGGGTTTTTTTTTTTGTTTTGGGGGGGCGGGAAAGGGGTGGCGCGAGTGGGGGGATTGGTTACTTTGTACTAAAAATTTAATACTTCATGGAGGTAATTTACCTGCAAGAGTTCCAAATGTCCTGTTCTTGATGCTCGATATGCCACCAAGTCGCCTAAGAGTCTTGCCACAGAGTAAACTTCATCTTCTTCTAAGCAATCCTAATTTGAAATATAAAAAGAAATCAGCCAAATAATAAACTAAAACTAAAGCTTCATTTCACATAAATGAAAGAGAGGGACATACAAATACTTCGCACGTCCTAGACAGCATAAAGCCTCTCGAATCGCATGGTCAAATACCTCTCTGTAATGAGCTTTCCATGCAGTATCATGAGTCGCATAAAAGGACCTCCACTTTAATATGTCTGAACACCTGAAACATTGCATAATAACTACCACCCCACACCAGGACAAGAAAAGAATCTAGTATAGTTCGCTTCCATACTTTCCCTGTAGCAAAAGTAGAAACACATATTTCCCTGCATCAACATATTTTCCCTGCAGCAAAAGTAGAAACACATAAATGAAGCTTCTACTTCTGGGCATCAGTGTCTCATTTCTGATTCTCATTACAGCAGAAGCACCAAAATTTGCTGGTATATCAAATGCTCTACTTGAGGTGACTGATGAACAATAAATAGTCCATTGCTATCTATATACTGTTTCTAGAAGAAGCAATATAATAAAATCCCTTCAACAAATTTTCCCTACAGCAGCAGTTGAAGCGCCAAACTAGAGCTTCTGAAGCTCATAATCTCATTTGTGTTTCCTGTTACAACAGAAGCACTAGATTTTTCTATTTCCCAAATGCTTACCAGAGCTACAAATCTAGAACCCTAGATCGAAATTTAAAAAAAAACTCAGCTACCTCGCGCATCAAAAGGGAGAAGGTACCCGTCTCTCGTGGCGAAGAGCGCCGTCGACGGCGACGGAACCGTCCGCCAAATACCAGCAATGTTCTCTGCTGCGGCATGCTGCGCCCTCGCGGCGCCGACCATGGCTGCGACCCTCACGCCGGCGATAAGCGTCGTCGTGGCGATGAGGATCTTCGCCGTGGCTGAGAAGCCGGAGACAACGGAGTCCAACAGAATCCCTCCCAAAAGGACGATCCCTAGGTTTAGGACCCCAATGAGGAGGGATATCCACCGCACCATGCAGAGCTCGAGCTCGGAGGGAGAGAAAAGGTCGACGCTGAGGCGTTCCTGTGAGGTCGACGCAGGGAACGGGCGCAGTGGAGAAGAAGAGCGAGGGCCTCTCTAGGGTTTCGGGGGGGTGTCGGGTGAGGGGAGAAGAGGGATACGACCCTTTTTTGTTTTCTCTTTTTTTTTTTTTTTTTTTTTGGTAATTGAGGTTTTTATTTGGGCCAGGGATGGGTTTGGTGAGTGGTGAAAAAAAGAGGGAAGTCTTGGCGCGCTTCATAAGGATATATAGCGGCGACACATTGTCGCCGCTATATTTTCCGTTTTAGTGGCGACACCTATATGTCGCCACCATTTTCTATGTAATGGCGGCGACTGATAAATATCGCCACCATTTTTTATGTATTGGCGGCGACAAATAATTGTCGCCACCATTTTTTATGCAATGGCGGCGACAAATAAATGTCGCCACCATTTTCTATGCAATGGCGGCGACAAATAATTGTCGTCGCCATTTTCTATGTATTGGCGGCGACAATGCCTATCGCCACAAAAAAGTCGCCACTAAAACCTACTTTTGTTGTAGTGGTAGTTATGATAATTTTATTTTTTTGAAGAGGTATTTATGATATTTTAAAGTTTAGAGGAGTATTCACGAAATTTACAAGTTTGATAATATTACTGATGAAATTGCCCTTTTCTTTATAACAATAATTGCATATAATTTAGGATAAACTTCAAATACCAATATCCTGTAGTTTCGCACTTTTTCACTTTTTTATTATGTAGTTTAAAAAGGATCACTTTAGTACCCTATGGTTTTACTTTTCTTCTTTCGTCAGCACTTTCATTAACTCTCCATTAAATTATATACAAAAAACTTCAGATATCCCACCTACGGTTTATTGAATAGTCACTTTATTATCCTGTGATTTACTAAATTTAATAGGAAAATTAATGAAGGGATAACGGAAAGAAAAATTTATTAAATTTATTAAAATTAATAATGAAATGAATATAAAAACTCAAATAAAAAAATAGAGGTTAAAGGGGTGTCAACAAAAAAAATTTAAAGCTGATGAGCCTATATCAAAATCGTTTATAATTGAGGGGGTCTCCATACAATTTACCTATTGAAATTAAATAATTTTAGTTATTTTATCTGAAAAATTGTGTTAAATTTAATAAATTTCCCTTTTTTTTACACTACATCTCTTAATTTTTTAAAATTAAAAGTCAAGGAGTCTTAATAAAAAAATTGCATAGTTAAATAAATTATTTCAAAATAGCATATAGTTGAGGGATCTCCGTACATTTCTCAAGCAGTATCAAGTAATTAGGGGTAAATTCGCCATTTCATTACTTAACCCCTTATAAATTAGGGTAAAATGACGGTATTTTAACCGTAGGAGTATTTATGATAATTTTTTATGTTTTAAGGGATATGTATGATGTTTTAATTTTTGTAGAAGTATCTACGAAAGTTATAAATTTTAGAAGGGTACCAGTGAAATTGCCCCATATAGTTATTTCATCTTGTACAATTGTATGGCATAATCGAGTGTAGGTTTCTATGTGTACAAGTTGAAAAAATAAAAAAAAGATTAAAATATATAGACATTCCTCACACTTTAACCCATTTTGTAAATTATCTCCTAATTTGTTTTATTTGATTTGTACCCGTTCTACTTAGTAATTATTTAATTTATACTCGATCTTCTTACTAACTATTTGATATACCTCATTTAAGAAATTTTGGAGATTTTATAAGCATCAAAATATGTGCCCATGTGAGATATACGCGTGATCAAGAATCATTTTAATTAGTCAAAAATTAGATCACATTGATATCTCAGTGAATATTTAATTCTAACAAAATTTTCAAGATCACTAATGAAATGAAGTTCAGAAGGTAGAAATAAAATTTAATAAAAAAAGTTCAGAAGGTAAATTTCAAAACATCAGGAAATATCTGTACATGTCAACCAAAAAGAAACTTTGCAAAACTTCAAGTAAATAAAGGGTAAAAAAAGGGTATACAAATTAGATTACGTATGCAAATGTAGAAAAGATATGGTGAAGTGAATCACCATCATCCACCGTCACATAGATAGATAGGTTTTTCTTTCTCCAAAATTAAGTGCCAAAATATCCCAAGCAATGAGCTACACTTTCTTGGCCACTTTCCTTTGCAACAACATAAATATCACGCACCCATCTTAATTATAAGTTAGCATCCATTTGGCACGCAATATCCCAGAAAAATAAAAATAATATGTAATAACATATTGTCAATCTCATTAAACTACGCTTGATGGTGATTTTATCCGCAAACTTTAATTTATCCCCCGAAGAATTAATATTCAGCACTAATAATCTCTGACATTAACACCATGGATGCGGATTCATAAAAATATAAAAAATAAAAAATAAAAAATGGATGGTGGCCTGACGCCACCCAATAATTAATTTAGAGAGCGGGCCACTGTAAGCGACGACAAAAAAACCAGCTAATCTGGGGTGCAGTCACCACTCATTATCCCAAAAATTGATCATATATATATATATATATTATATATATATATATATATATATATATATATGCTGGCTCAACGGAGCCGATCGTCAATTTGGAAGCCTATCATCAAAAACAACTCGATAGTAAAATGCCACCGTTTACTATCGAGAGTATTCTAGCTCAACTCATATAAGTTGAGCTAGAATACTCTCGATAGTAAACGGAGCATTTTACTATCGAGTTTTTTCGGATGATAGAGCTTCCAAATTGACGATCGACTCCGTTAAATATGATCTAAACCATTTAAACTACCTAGAAATCAAATTTCACGCACTTTCGATATTGTTCTTTTATCCATCTAGTGAACAGAAAATGAATGGTTGAAAATGAATTTTCTTTAAAAAATGATGATAGGAGTCTTGTAATCAAGATCAAGAGTATAGATCTTGTTTTAAATAGTTTAAAGAATTTTCTAACAAAAATTCAATTGATTTGGATATCTTTACACCATTAAACGAGAAAACGTCTCTTATCCACCATTAAAATTACAAATTTTGAAACCCTTTGATCATTAGGCAAATGATGTCGAAAAGATTTGAAATTTGATTTCTAAACACTTTAAGTGGTATAGATCATGTTCAATGGAGCCGATCGTCAATTTGGAAGCGCTATCATCAAAAACAACTCGATAGTAAAATGCCACGTTTACTATCGAGAGTATTCTAGCTCAACTCTCTCTCTCTCTATATATATATATATATATGCTAAGGTTCAAATTACACACTTCTAAGTTTTATACTTCTTATATAAATTAAAGGCTAAATTACATAAAATCTTCCTGTCAAATTCGATTTTTCACTTTCCCCCCTGTCATTTAAAACTTACAGTTTGTTCTCTTGTAAAATGAAAAATGTTCACAGGAGGTACAGTAAGAAATGTGATGACAAAATAATCAATTTGCCCCTCACCATTTTCATCTCCCCCCTCATCTTGCTCATCCGCCACCTCGATCGGCCACGGTTCGTGCCTCAATTGGCCAGGATTCCTCTCCATTTTCTTCTCCACCTTCTCCCTTTCTCCTCCTGCACCCTCGGCGCCTCTCCATTTTGATAACAGTAGTGAGGAAATCGAAATGAGCGTGGATGAAAAGGTGGGCAAAGGTAACAAGGGTGAAGGCAAGACGGCGGAGGAGGGCGAGAGGGTGTTTGTGGGCGCGGACGGAGATGTGGGAGAGGGCAAGGCAGTGAAGGAGGGTGAGGCGGCGAGGCGGATGAGGGCGAAACACAGTAGAGGGCGGAGGGTATTTTTGGCATAAAAAATATTTTATAACGGAACCCTAATGGTCACTAACGGTAGGGGGTGAAGTGAACGTTTTTTATTTTACAAGGGGCAAAGTATAGGATTTTAAATAACAGGGAGGGAAAGTAAAAAATCGGGTTTTGACGGATGGGTTTCTGTAATTTAGCCTAAATTAAAATCTACTGTTTTAGAATAAAGATCTAAATGTTGAAATTATTGTACAATGTAAAAAGGTCGTACAAGCCAAATTTTATAATTTCTAAAATATTATATCTCGGGTTTTCACTATGGCCAATTTGCATAAACAATTCATTAGTTTTTAGCTTTTGCAAAAGTATGCCGTCTTTTAAAATTTTGTAGATTCGAGCCGGATTTTTAGAACACTGACCAAAATAACTTTATTTTCTTTTCTCTCTCCTCTTTTTTTCTCTCTTTTTTTATTTTCTTTCACTCCGAAGAAGGGGGCAGAGGCGCAGGCGGAGGTGGAGGTGGAGGCGGAGGCAGAGGTGGAGATGGCCCGCCTCTGTTCTGTCCCTCGTGTCATCACCCTCACCCTCACCCATGCCCGCGTACCCTCCCTCCGCCTTCTTCGCCTCCGACCCTGCTGAGGCCGCACCTCGACCCTCTATTTCTTTCTCTCCGACCCTCTTCCACCGCCTCTCCGGCTCTTTACAACAGTAAAGAGGGCAGCGTCACGTCCTTTTCCTCTCTTTTTTTTTCTTTCATTTTTTTCCCCCTCTACCGCCTCCGTGACCCTCCACGACGATAACGAGGACAGCGCTGCATCCTCTTTCTCCGCCTTTGCCAACGCAGTTATTGACGCCGGTGCCGGAGAAGGAGGACTCGGAGCAAGTGCGGGTGAAAGTGGAGCCGAGAAAAAAAATACAGAAAATAAAAATACTAAAAACTCAAGTATACATAAAGCGCCCACTGTACATACAATATCCAAAGCACAACCTCGATCCAAAGAGTACAATAAAACACAACTGCATGTACATGGTAACGTCCCAAAACTACCTCTGAAGGGTGTACTCCTCTAGCCTAGTGACCAAGGAAGGTAGGGATTTAGCTCGCGACTCTCTTAACACGGTCAGAATCAACAGCAGCAGCAATAGCAGACAAAAGCTCTGCAAAAATATGGCAACAACAGGTGTGAGAACTACTGCAAAATAGAGTAGCCCTCAATGGGTACCGTCACCGATCTTAACGGCCTACCCACTAAGTCTACAATAAAGGCATGCAAAGGATAGTAAAATAAGCTGGAAAACTCTACAGTTATATGCCACTAGACTACCGCTATCCAAACCATGTTCTCTGTAGACCTAGAAATGCATCACTAGCTACAACTCAATCACACTAACCTAATCTCAACGGACCGCCAACTGGCCAGTCTAGCTTGTACTCAAGCTACACCGCACACCACCCACGGGGGTGGCCGGTCCAAGAAGGTTGTCCAAATAGGACTGCTATGACATCAACGCAAGTAAAGCCTCACTCCGGAGAGACACTCGTGGGAGCGACACAACCGAGTATGCAAGCGTGTCTCTATCAAGCTCAATCAGGCTCACACAGACTATAGTCAGCACAAGTGGGTCAAATTAGTCTAACAACCAAGGCTCACGTACCATCGGCACAATCTGATACAAGATAGAGGAATCTGGGTCCACCGTCAGCCCCGACGGCACCCGACAGTACGGAACAGACCAACTCTACTGTAACCACGGGCTCAGCCCCTCAGCACGAGCGTAATCTCAACCTACACTAATTTAAGTATCCACAGCACACTAACAACGGTGATACAAAAAAAAAACAGCTCTTGAAGCTAACTCTGTTAACTTTTTCGAAAAATGTCAGGTGTGGGTTTACCGAGTTTTCTCCTAAGTCAAATTCCAGTTCAGCATATAAGATTTATCTGACATCAGTACATTATGCTCCAAATTCAGATTTCATATAAAACAAGCAAATTCATGAATTCGAGCTACTAAACATGATGTTCAAAACAAAAAATGCATGCTGACAACTCTACGACTTAGGAGAAATGCATGCTGCCAACTCTACGACTTAGGAGAAATTCCGACGATTTCGGTAAACATTAACCCACCTCAAACGCTCGTCCAACATCGGCTAGAAATCGATAGGAGAAACCACACGCTCGCTCAACCTCCAACGGCTCAACCGGGTGCACGAGCAACCTCCAAAGACTAGATGAAAAGAAACTGAGATCAATTCTCAAATTGCTAGAGAGAGAGGAAGAGGATAAGCTTTATCCGTTCTCTAAGCTCCAACCCATATATACAAGCATGGGTTAGTTAGGATTTATCGACAGCGAAATGACCAAAAGAATCCTTACCAACTCAAACCACCGCCTGGAGTACCGGTACTCAATTTGGGTATCGGTACCCGACACTCATCCAGCAAACACGAGCGCGGTGTACCGGTACTGGTCTGATGCAGTACTGGTACCCAGTCTCAGTACCGGTTGTTATGGATTTTAAGTTGGCACATTTCGTGAAGTAAGTCGGAGTCTTGAAGGTTAAAAGAAGAAGAGACGAAGATTGAAGACTCGAAGACTCAAAACATGAATCCATAATTCTCGGTAAGTTTAAGTACTGTTGATGATGATTTATAAATATTTACAAGTATTTGGAAGACATTAGAATAGGTATAAATTGATAAAAATTCAATTCTAAGTTTTCCAAGTTTCAGGATCCGAACCCTAAAAGAAAGGTCCGAATCCCGTATGCCTCCCTGGCTGATACGGAGCGATGGTCCGGACCATGGCTCCAGAGTCCGGATCCCGTACATCCATTTTGCTGATACGCAAGAAGGATCCGAACCTTGGGATCAAGATCCGGACCTTCAAGATCCGAATCCTACTGGAAGGTTCGGACCCTGAACTCGACGTGAGTTTTCCAAATATAGTTTTAAGGTTTCCAAATATGGTTTTTCAATCCTAATCTATTTTCTAATGATTTCCAAATATGGTTTTTCAATCCTAATCTATTTCTAATATCTTCTAAACCTATAAATAAGATATGGGGGTATTTTTAAAAGGTAGCTAAGCATAGAATATCTTTTTGAAGCCGTAGAAACTTATTGGGTGCTCTCTTTCTTATCTCCAACAACAAGTTTATATCGGATCAATTCTCGAAACCCTAATTTCTCGTTCTTCATGAAGAATTGATCCGGCTATTGCTTAGAAACATCTTCTACGGTTATTTCATGATTATCTAAGCAATAAATCATCGCCAACCGTATTGTTCTTACTCCGGACGGAGTGCGCTCGTAGATTCGAGTGGGCGTCGTGGATTCGGTGTGATCAAGGCTTCGTGGATTCGAAGTGTGGACATCTCATGGATTCGGGAGGTGGCTTTCATGGAGTCGGACGTGGGGCGTAGACAACCCGGCGGCGTGCGCGAGATCTGAAGAAGATAAAATAGAGGTTGAGTCCGTGGATTCGGTAATCACCTTGTAATCTTTTATTTCTTAGTAGATTGTTATCGTGTGTTGGTCCCGTAAGTTTTTCTCCAAATTGGAGTTTTCCCATGTAAATCTCAGTGTGGTTTTACTTTCCACATTTATTTTTATCGCATTGAGATTTGTGTTTTTGGTCTATTCACCTATTCAGCCCCCTCTAGGTGTTTGATAGTATTTAGATAGATCCTAGATTTTCATATCTTACAATTGGTATCAGAGCGGGATCTAGATTTTTCTATTAATATGGGTGCAGGTGGTAGTATTAATAGGGCTCCTCTTTTTTATGGGATCAATTATTATTTTTCAAAGAACGTTGGATGATTGCTACATAAATAGTGCTTTGAACATCAATAGGTTCACTTTCATTCACTCCTAGTTAATTTCGTACTAATTATCGGTTTTACTTCATTTTCATTATTTATGAAGTTAATTTATTATAGGATATTTTAATTCTTATATTCATCAATTTTGAGTAATCATGTGTAATCTTTAGACACTTAACCTATCTCAGTTGTGTGTGTTGAATTTGATGAATGAAAATTTGCTAATAGACTAAAACTTATCAAATTTTCTTTCAAATAAGAGATTACATAATTAAGGGGGAGTTATATATAAATAAAAAGAGAAACACTCCAAGGGCCTAAAAGATGTGGAAAGAGTTACATCCCAAAGAGAGTGTGAAAACTATCACCACATGTAGGAAAGAGTTACCACCCCGATCGTCCGGTCAGTGTGTAAAGTTACCACATGAAATTCTAGTGTATAACCGAAAAGGTTGAAAAAGTGTTCATATTATATAAAAATTTTCAGTGTAATAAGGTGGTTTAGTAAAAAGATGCTCAAAGAGGCACCCCTCGGTACATTATTGCTTGGTCTTGAATTTGAACGTTTATGCGACAATTTCTATCATTTAGTGAATCTTCATAAGTTATCTTTATAATCCGTTACATCTTGATAGATTTTGAGCATTCAGATTATTTTTTGATGACCTGATTTTGAAGTATATATGGATAAAGAAATTTTATTATATTTTATCTACATCTTGGTGATTTTGTAGTGAAATTCTTAATTTCTATGAAATTGATGTGGATTGAAAGAAGTCTATGTGAATTCATTCTGTTCATGTACTAACATTATTGTTTTCACAATGCAATCATCATATTCTAAACTCTCTCTATTTTGGTACTTTTTCTTTTGGCAATTTTTGACAAAAAGGGGGAGAGAGATGAGATTTTGAAGAGAAAAGGGGAGAGAAATTAAAATTGATTAATTTAATATTTAGACGCATGAACAAAAAGGGAGAGATTTTCATATTTTTACTACTAACTTTGTTTGTAGAGAAAGTAATCTTTTTTTAGATCATTGAAAACTTCAAGACTCCTTGTGACTAAGTCATAGAGTTTGTTTAGGAGTTGCACAATTGTAGTTTTGTGCTTTCTTTGGATCTTTCACGCGAGAAGTTCATTGTTTTCGTGATAGCAATGAATTTCAATTTTAATTTTTGGAGAGTTGAGCGTTCTGAGTATTTTAATATAATTTTGAGTTTTGTCACGAAATTGCCAAAGAGGGAGATTGTTACGGATTTTAAGTTGGCATATTTCATGAAGTAAGTCAGAGTCTTGAAGGTTTAAAGAAGAAGGGGCAAAGATTGAAGACTCGAAGACTCAAAACATGAATTCACAACGCTCGGTAAGTTTAAATACTGTTGATGATGATTTATGAACATTTACAAGTGTTTGGACGACATTAGAATAGCTATAAATTGATAAAAATTCAATTCTGAGTTTTCCAAGTTTCAGGATTCGGACCCTAAAAGAAAGGTCCGGATCCCGTAAGCCTCCTTGGCTGATACGGAGCGAGGGTCCGGACCTTGGCTCTAGAGTCTGGATCCCATACGTCAGTTTTACTATTACGCAAGGAGGATCCGGATCTTGGGATCAAGATCCGGACCCTACTGGAAGGTTCGGACCCTAAACCTGGTGTGAGTTTTCCAAATATGGTTTTAAGGTTTCCAAATATGGTTTTTTAATCCTAATCTATTTTCTAATGATTTCCAAATATTGTTTTCAATCCTAATCTATTTCTAATGTCTTCTAAACGTATAAATAAGATATGGAGGTGTTTCTAAACGATGGCTAAGCATAGAATATCTTTTTGAAGCCTTAGAAACTTGTTGGGTGCTCTCTTTCTTATCTCCAACAACAAGTTTATGTCAGATCAATTCTTAAAACCCTAATTTCTCGTTCTTCATGAAGAATGGATCCGGCTATTATTTAGAACGTATTCTACGGTTCTTTCATGATCATCTAAGCAATAAATCATCGCCAACCGTATTGTTCTTGCTCCGGACGGAGTGCGCTCGTGGATTCGAGTGGGCGTCATGGATTCGGCGTGATCAAAGCTTCGTGGATTTGAAGTGTGGACGTCTCGTGGATTCGAGACGTGGCGTTCGTGGAGTCGGATGTGGGGCGTGGACAACACGGCGGCGTGCGCGAGATCCGAAGAAGATAAAAGAGAGGTTTGAGTCCGTGGATTCGGTAGTCACCTAATAATCTTTTATTTCTTAGTGGATTGTTATCACGTGTTGGTCCCGTGGGTTTTTCTCCAAATTGGAGTTTTTTCACGTAAATCTCGATGTGGTTTTTACTTTCTGCATTTATTTTTATCACATTGAGATTTGTATTTTTGGTCTATTCACCTATTCACCCCCCTCTAGGTGTTTGATAGTATCTAGATGGATCCTAGGTTTTCGTATCTTACACCGGTACTCACCAACAGGTACCGATGCACAACACCAAGCTGCACGAACCCGAGAGTACCCATTCATGTAATCCCTTTGGAGTACCGGTACTCCTCTCAGGTACCGGTATACAACACTCAAAATCCTGCTTTTACAGAGTTCAGTGCCCAAACTCCAAATTTCACAGCTCCGAGTCCGTTTTCGCGCCTATTTCGGGCCGAAACAACTCCGACTCGTCCCAACACTCTACAGATGTGTCAACAAGCCACTGATGTTGTAGTCAGTCAAACAGCTATGCCCTAGAGACACTACAAAAAGACAGCCTATTTTTGCAAAAGCTCAAAACTAATAGATTTTTTATGCAAATTGGCTTTTCAATATTGTACTTTATTGAAAGTTTTGGATAATCAATATTAACATTACTTGATGCGTAGAAAATTAATTTTTAAAACTTATAAAACGATATAGGTATGCATTTTAAATATTCTTGATCATATTTAATAGTTTAGATCTTAATTTTAGACCTTCTAGATTTAAATTCATATTTGTGTAAAAATTTATTTAACTTACACATATACAATTGGATCCCTACACACACTCACACGCACGGACGCACGCATGCACGCACGCGCACACACACACACGCACACACATGCAATAGTGAGATTATTATGCTTTTATAAGCACAGATACCTCTATGCTTCCACTTTGTTTTCGATGATATAACATCTAAATCGATGATATGCTTTATTAAACTTGGTCAACATTATTTGAAGTATCTAGCAGCCAAATTTTATAATTTTTTGGACATTATTTATCTTCCTATTGAGTGGTTCAAATATAAATGGATTTATTAAAAGCAATGATAGAGGACTTGATTGCTAGTATATATTGATAGATAAATTTGCGACCATATTATTGGTCGCAAAATATTTGTTGAATTAATTACTTGTTATTGAAATTGTGACAAATTATTTTCATCGCTATACTATCATAAAATAATAAAATAAAAATATTAAAAAAATAATGACTTTTAGCGACGACTAGATGTTGCTGCAATTAGATTATATTTAGCAACGAAAAATATTATCCAGATGTATATTTAGCAACAAATTACGGGGTCACTAGCGACCAGTTATTTTGTCGCTATTACTGCATTTATAGTGACAAATCTTTGTTCGTCGCTAAATGTAACAACTAATAGCGACCAACTGCTTTACTTCATCGCTAAATAGTTTTAGCGACGGGGCGGTAGCGACGAAGCAGCGACAGAGCTATTTTTGTCGCTAATTAGCAATAGCGACAAAATTTCATTATATAGCGACAAATAATGTTGGTCGCAAAGGACCTAAATTTTTGTAGTGTACCTCATATCGACTACTAAAATAATTAATTTTTGAGACATTTCAATCACTAGGTAAATGAATTAAAAATTATAAAATTTAATTTAAATATTCCAAATAGTGTAGATTAAGTCTAAAAATGACGATCTTTGATTTTGATGTCACATCATCGAAAATAAAGTGAAAGTGAAAATGGCTCCGTACTTCTAAAAGTATAATAGCCTCACTTCATACTATATATATATAATTCAGCTACTATCCTTTTAAAAGGACGAAAGCGTTCATCATATCAAGTTGTTTTTAATGATAAAGAGTCCGAATCGATGATCAGAACCATTAAAGTTTAGAATATTTGAAATATTTAGAAACAAATGTCAAAATTTTAAAAAATTATTACGTAGTGATCAAGGATCACAAAATTGATAACTTTTGACGGCATATATTAGCCATGCTTATTTAACGGTGTAGAGTGATCCAAACCACTTGAATTTTTGTATAGCAAAAATCTTTATAATATTTAGATAATATTTAATAACTCTGATCATGAATTGAAAACATCTAAATTTATTTTCACAACATTATTCAGTTTTTATCCTTTTTGGATGTTCGATGGACTTGGTTAATGTTTTTTAAAAAATACAAAATTTTTCAAATATAATTAATAGTGTAGATCAATTTCAACGATACTGATTATCATTTGGAGTCACGATCGCTCTAAAATAATTTAATAGGACAAATCTCTTATCGACTTGAAGTTCGATCATCGATCCATGTCATTAAATATGACCTAAAACATTTAAAGTATCTAGAAATTAAACTTTATAATTATTTTGAATTTATAATAAAATCCATCAATGGATATAAATGAACAGTCAAAATAAACAATCTTCCTAAAAATAGGGGATACGATTTTTAAATTCAATATCAAAATAATTGATCTTGATCTATAGAGTGTATAGAAGTTTCCATTAAACATTCAATCGATTCTATTCTTTTACACCGTTAACTTGAAACATCTATACTCGCTATTAAAATGTAAATTTTTAGGGCTTCATCGTAAAATATATGATGTTACAAAAATTATAAAATTTAATTTTTAAGATTTTT
Organism: Ananas comosus; assembly: GCF_001540865.1. Classification (NCBI taxonomy): domain Eukaryota; kingdom Viridiplantae; phylum Streptophyta; class Magnoliopsida; order Poales; family Bromeliaceae; genus Ananas; species Ananas comosus. The sequence goes on from NW_017890606.1 coordinate 43,446, forward strand.
ATAAATTTTAATTTTATTTAACGGTATGTATCGTTGATTCAAAAACTCTATCATCGAAAAAGACTCATTAGTACAAAAATGATTGTACTCATAAATAATATAGTAGTCTAACTATATATAGAGAGAGAGAGAGAGGTGCTGGTATGCTTTTGAAGCACGGAGACCTCCATGCCTTCCAAGTTGTTTTCGATGTTCGGACTTTCGAATCGACCATCGGCTCCGTATAAGTTGATTTAGAGTATTTGAAATACCTAGAAAATAAATTTTGTGATTTTCGATATTATTTGCCTAGTGATCAAAGGGCTCAAAATCAATAATTTTAATGGCGTGGTCTGAGCAGTTTGCAAGTTAACGGTATAGAAATATTCAAATCACATAAAATTTGATAGAAATTCTTTATACTATAAAAACAAGATCAATAACTTTGATCTAAAATTTAATATCATATCATCATATTTTGTAAGAATTTATTTTCAACTTACTTTATTTTGAGGCCCCTCGATCGCTAGGCAAATGATATCGAAAAATCGCAAAATTTATTTTCTAGATACTTCAAATACTCTAGATCAAGTCTAATGGAGCCGAACGTTGATTCGAAAGTCCGAACATCGAAAACAACTTAGAAGCACGGAGCGCTCCGTACTTCCAGCACCATACCAAACGCACTCTCTCTCTCTCTCTCTCTCTCTCTCTCTCTCCCTCTCTCTCTCTCTATATATCTAGCTCTAGGAGGAGGAGGAGGAGGAGGAGGAGGGGTTTGGCTCTTGTCTCTTGGGGGAGAGGTGGAGCTAATAAGCAGAGCAAGTGTTTTAA
>NW_017890607.1:0-2071 GCF_001540865.1 Ananas comosus
AAGATACATTTCGGCCGGGTACGGTAGTAGATGCAGGCGCAGCACTTCTTGTCGCAGGGCGCGGGGCAAGCTATCCAACAACAAAGAGATCATCAACCAAAGCAATGGAGAATGAACACAGAAACGAGTAGTAATTAGTTCAGACATAAATCAGAAAATGTTTGGTCTCTTTTCAGGGTATTATTCTACCTAGTCTATGAACTTTTCTCTTTAGAAGCCCCTAAAATTAATCAATGTTTTAAACTTTTAAACAGGCTCAAATGTTCAGTTTACAAGATTGAAGCGAGCAGATGTTGCTGACGTCGAAATGTCGCAGTACTGCGAAATTACATAGACCAGTACATTTTCCGAAGCCAAAGTGAAACACATTCTACTATCCAAACATAAGATGGAACTGAAAATAGCATCTCACCCACTGCCAATCCATTCTTAGAGTACTCAATGTATTGCAGCGGCTTGCGCGCTGGTGCGGCGGCCGAGTGCGCTACTGCCGGCGACAGCAACAGCATTGCTACTACAACCGAGAAATAGACCGCCAATTTGAGCCCCTTCATTTGTCCTGAGAATGATTGTGCTTTCGGAGAAATGCATGAGAAATGTGTGAGGGATAGCCCTCCTTATATTGTGAAGTGCGTAGTGAAATTCTCTCAAAACAAAGCAAGTGTGCAGAGTAGGACAATTTTCGGGGATATGCTGCAGAATAAAGATACGCAGGTGCATGAAATTAATATCAGCGAATGATATGAAATCCACAGATATGCTGGATTCCTTTTGGATTGTTGGGTTAACTCTTTTGGGTGTTTTAGTAATTATCTTCCTTAGGGTGCATTTGGTTCGCACTATGAAAGATTACTAGAAATAAAAAGATGTCCGAGAATTTTATTCATATTCATCCTATTACTAAGAATATAGTATTTCTGTGTTCGGTTCGCACAGTTATATTATTTAGTCATATTATTTAAGATTACAAAAAATATACAATTAATTTATCTATTTCTTTAATTAATTTTAGATAATGCTACCAAAATTTTCAATATTTTTTTTAAAAACAAGAAGAGAGAACATAGATTAGAGAGAGAGAGCATAATTAAAGAATTAGGAAGGGAAATAGAATCGAGATTAGAAGGAGTGAGGGAGTTAAGATTTTAGAAAACTAGAGGGAGAGAGAGCTTAGTTTAGAGAGAAAAAAAGAGTTGAAATTTTGAGAAAACAAAATAAGTTTAGAGAGAGATATGAGGTTAGAGTGTAAAGAAAAAATAATACTAACTAGCCGGCTGTAGCACACTGGACCTTTGCAAATTGCAAGGTTCGAGTGTTCGATGTGTATTCCGAACTTTTCCACACTTGGTGGAGGGCCGTCGATGGTATACCGGCCTAAAAGTTCGATCTCGAGAGTTTTGGCAAGTCCTGAGAGTTTTTACTCTCGGGGACCGGTCCCTGGAATGAGAGACCGGTCCCCCAGTGAACAGTGCTGCGTAGCCGCGAGGCAACCGGTCCCTGGCAGTCGAGACCGGTCCCCGAGCGCGTCTTCGCAGTGAGAGACCGGTCCCGCGCAGGGAGAGACCGGTTCCCGAACGCTGGGTTTTCGGGTTCGCAGCGAGAGACCGGTCCCTGCCGGGGAGAGACCGGTCCCTCTGGGCGGAAACTGCCCAGTCCGGACTGATGTAATTTGGACTTTTTGAGGGGCCTAGCTGGATTTTGTTACAAGAGAAGGCTTATATGGCCACTTCCCCTTCTCCTCTTCTCACTTCACCATTTCTTTTGCTTCTAGAGAGAGAAAGGGAAGGAGAAGAAGGAGAAGGAGGGGAGAAGGAACTTGCATAGAGGCCTTGGAGCATCATCTTCATCCTCATTTCTCACCTTTGGAGGCTTGGAGCTTGCTTTTGGAGCTTTGTGGTGGATCGATCTTCAACCCTAGAAGATTTTGAGCTTGGATTGGAGCATCCTAGAGGTATGTGGCAAGGTTCCTTCCTCTAGATCATAGTTTTGGAGCTTTTTGCTTGTTTAAACCCTAGATTTTGGATTCTAGGGTTAGATTTTGGGGCTTTTTGATTTGAGGGCTTTGAAACCT
>NW_017890607.1:3832-6558 GCF_001540865.1 Ananas comosus
CGGAACTTTACTATTTCACATTGTGAACATCATGATAGTTGGAGACTTTTATTTCATGCATAGTTGCTTTCATACTTATGCTTTTTATGCTAAGTAGAGATATCATGTCGTAGTAAGTACATTTTTGCTTACCTTTCTACTTTTATAGTCACTGACATCTTTTGTAGCTCTGGGCCTTGTGGTGCATTCACTGAAGTCAGTAATTGCCCACTGGGAACTATTTTTAATAGTTCTCACGCCCCTGTTTTATGGTTTACTTTTCAGAGCCTTCGGCACCGGCGGAGGCACGGGATCGCGGCAAGGGGATCGCTTAGCGAGCTAGCAAGGAGCGGTACTTTGCCTAGGTGGTTACTCTTTCTTTTGTAGTTGAGAGAGGGTGAGAGATTTTGTATCCATGTATAGAGACCACCTATGTACCTACTTTTAGCACTTGTATTTGGGAATCCTATTGTATTTACTTTATGTTCTACTTAGTGGATTTATAGTTTCATCCGTATTTCTTGTTGTAGCATTTAGACATTCTTTATGCTCTGATACTCCTAAATGTCTTTTATTATTGCTTTTATTATTGTTGTTGTTAGACGCCTTATGCGTTTTAGACGCATGGCGGGTCTGGGCACGTGCCGGGCGGGTTTCCGCTGGGTCCCGGGGCGTGACACCGGCGGGTAAGGAGAAAAAAAAGATTAGACATTTACTCCAATCCATTAATATGAGGATACCCATCCTCCCTCAAGAGAATGAGATTAGTACTTTGGGATGAATCACATTCCCAAGTAAATTCAATATTACCAACTAGATTACTTAGTGCGTTTAGCCAAATATCGTCATATTTTTTTATTCCTATTAGATTATTAGAAATCTTAAAATGATAGCGCGAACCAAACGCACCCCTAATGTCTGATGATATATTGCATATCACACTATTTTGATATAAGAATAAAATATTTGGTAATAAAATTTTATGACTGCAGTGTAGAATTTTGTTTTAGTTCCTTCAAAAGGTTATGACATTTATGGTTCAGTAGCGTATTTTACTTACAAAATAATATAATCTTATTTTGAAGAAATGAATTGAAAGTTTGATATATTATGTATTTTTAAACATTTTATTGCACTCCTTGTTTACCGAGTATTATAACTTTTTAGATATATATAAAAAATTATACCGAACAAAATATTTATGTATCCACATAAGGCCAAAATTAACTGCGGAAAAATAGGTTATTAATAATTAAACACTATAATAAAAGAATAATTATTATTATTATACAATAAGCTACATAAAACAATCATAAGGTAATATATCATATTAATGCTAATTTAAGAAAAAAAATATTCCTCCTTATGTTGCGCGGCTAAATTTGCTATTTTTATTATACAAAAGATTTTAAAAATTAGAAGCGCCTTCAATATTTTTTCAAAATACTATAAATTATGATTACAACCATCACCGGTACTTTTTCGATGGCGATTGCTATCACAATTTTATAATATAAAATTAAGAACATTTTAAAATTTTTATAATATAAAAATAATACTTTAGTCACAGAACTACTAAACTAGGCTATAAAGAGGGCCAATAAAAAGCCCTAATAGGCCTGAAAAAAGCCCAATTATCCCTGTTGTCTCATGTTCCCCACCTCTTCTGTAGAAGAGAATCCAAACCTCGTCATAGTCCTATCTCTCTCTCTCTCTCTCTCTCTCTCTCGATCTCGCCATGGGAGACTCCCTTCCTCCAAACCCTAACCCTAGCTCACCCCCATCGCTCCCTCCACCGCCAACATCTTCTCCTGCTCCCCAGAGCTCCACCGCTTGCGGTGGCGGCGGCATCGTCGGCGTGCGCCGCCCCCCGATCCGGGTGACCTCGGAGTTCGACAGCGAGAGCTCCCTCTTCCTCCACAAGCTCTCGTGCAAGCTCTTCGACGGGCTCGCGAAGCTGAAGCTCTCGTTCCAGAACGACCCCAAGGGCGGCGTCGGCTTCCCCGAGCTCGGCTTCCTCACGAAGCACTTCTCCGTCCTCTACGACCTCGAGTCGCGCAACGCGCTTCTCAAGGGCTCCTTCGACCTCGCCGATTCGTTGCAAGTTCGAGCCACCCATGACGTTAAGGTCCACTCCCCAGCGCTTCTTCCTCTCTTGTGATTAAAAATCGCTTCTTGCTGCATGTAATCTAGCTGTTCGTTTCTAGCTCGGTTCGCCATTGATGTGCTCTTTTTGTTGTCTAAGATTTGATGGTATGCAATTGGATGTATGAGTTAGATGAATTTGCTATGATAGGTGGAAAAGGAGAATATTGGCATAGGTGTTCTTAATTGAGCGTCGAGGAAATTTGGAAAAGGTTAAATTCTCACTTTTAGTATGAAATTTGGATTTTCTGTCTGTGTATGGAAGAAATTTGTGTATTTGAAATCCTTAACAGCTGATGCTTATTAGTAGCTGAACCTCTTGTTTGGTGTGCTTGAGTTTCATAAGTGAAGAGTTCGAGGTGAAGTGGTGAACTTAATTCCAATATGGGGTTCGTATAAGATTAGGATGTGAGAAAGTTGGAATTTTCAAATTTTCTTCTCACAACAATGTGGGATTTTTCATCATTTAGCCACAGGTGATTCGATTTTACAGTAACGATGTATTCCTATGTCCTTCTTCAGATTTGTATTTTGCAATGAGAATTTTCTTAAACTCAACCTTCTAATATGGTGAACATTTTGTATTTTTTGCCCCTTTCTAA
>NW_017890607.1:15629-42550 GCF_001540865.1 Ananas comosus
ATTATATTTCTGTAAAATAAGAATTTTAGAACTTGTTTACATATCAAAATATGTTTGCATATATCAAAATCAAACTTCAGTTTTCCGTCAGAACTCTCGCCTACCTCGTAACGCCCCTTCCTGGCGGCCACATGCAACGGCGTGTTCCCCTTCTTGTCCCTCGCATTGATCACCGAAGGATTTAATCTAAGAAGCGCCATCACCACCTCAACATTACGCCCTTTCACCGCCATGTGAAACGCCGTCTGCCCCTTTTTATCAATCCTGAAAACGATGCTCGGATCCTTGCTTAGAATTGTTTTCACCACTTGTAAATGGCCCAGTCTCGTGGCGGAGTGCAGAACAGTTTTACCGTTGTTACGGGCAATCTTCGCGAGGCTCGCATCCGTCTCCAGAAGAAGAGTAACTATCTCAATATGTCCCTGTGCGGCGGCGGTATCCAGTGCAGTAGAATTCGCGGAGTTTGTGGTCATAGCAAGATCACGGAAAGTCTGCAATAGCTCTTTCAGCACATCTGTAAAGCACAATGCATGAGACACATTGTTCAAAATTCATAGACCTATTAAAAGGAACACGATTTGATACATCGAAACAGGATGATTACCGAGATGTCCCTGCTTAGCAGCAATGTGCAGTGCGTCGAAGCTGTTACCGGCCTTGACAGAAGCCTCATGCATATCCGAAACTTTCAAAATCTCTCTTACAACTCCGACATGCCCTCTCTCTGCGGCGAGATACAGCGGCGTCTCCCCGTCCTGGTTCTGCTTCACGATCACGTCTTTTACGTCTGCGTCATCGCATTGCGAGAGGATCTTCCTGGCATCCGTTATGCTGCCCTCCCTAGCAGCTATGTGGAGCGGAGTGTCGCCGCGCTTCCCCCGACTGTGCATTGTTCTAAGCCTAGAGTCTTCTTGCCTCTTCTTACCGGCTAAAAGCCATCACTAATTCAGTTAGCAAATTCCAAATCTTAAAGAGAAAGTGATGGAAAAAAAAAAACGAAATCATTTTATATCGACAACACTGCAACCAAAAAAGACCAGGCTCGCAGTAGTAGTGCATTACTGGGTCAAAGAGGAGACACTTCCAAGGATTCTCACCGTGTAAACAACGATTAAATCGTTACCTTGTAAACTCAGAGTATTGATAATCACATTAAAAAAAAACGATTCTCAGCTTGTACCATTTCATTCTTATCCACCAAAAAATCCTCTTTCTTTTATTTTATTTTATTTTACTTTTACAGGTTGTTGCGTTCATTTGGCTTCGTGTTTTGTTTTCTAGTGAGAAAGAGAGCAGTAGAGGCCATTAATATCAGCATCAGGAGATGCGCGAATGCCGAGTTTGTTAAAATTCGGAAAGAACAAAGAAATTGTTTGGAAACGGCTTTATTAGGAATCGGCGGTGGATGATCCAATAGGGAAGAGTCGGCGCAGAATTTTGATCTCTTGCCGAGTATATTACTGAGACCTGGTAGGAAGTGGTAGTTAGTTCTCATGTTCTGCCGAGTTCTCGCGCACCCAGCGGGCATAAAGCGCACTACTACAAAGTCGGCACCGAGAGTCCGAGAAACGCCGAAGTCAATTGCAAAGTCGGTAACTTTAAATATTCTGGACATAATAATTACATATAACCTATTTTCTGGGCCTTACATCTTACCAGCCATGGATCGAGAGAGATATCCCTAGAGCAAGTGGCAAAGGGCTTGGTGGTTGGTACCCGAGGTTTCAAGTTCGAATCCTAATTGATTGACATTTCCAGCTAAATTTATTTCTAAATAAAATAAACGAAACGGATAGCGTGCTATCTATCTCTCTCAAAAAAAAAAAAAAAAGCTTTAGGTCTGTTTGAACTTTGAATCACACCACAGTTCTAGCTACATTAATTGAAGAGCGTAAATTTATAGCAGCAGTTATTTTACCATTCTATATGTAATATAATAAAAATTTAGTTTACAACTATATGCACCTAAATAAAGAATTTATTATTGCAGAACTCTTAACTACGTATCGCAAAATAAGATAAACACATATATTTGTCGCAATTGCATGCAAGTTACTAATTCCAAGTTGAGGTTGCTTTTGTTTGTAGTATTAATTATTTATCAGTTTCATTCCCTCTTCCAACAGAATCAGTTACTTAACAGTTTTTCAGGATAGCACATGATCTATAGATCTTTGTTTTTTTTATAGAAAAAAAAAAGAAGAAGGAAAGTCCAGAAACAGAGGTCCAAAAAAAATGCAAAAACAATGTATGTGGACTTTGCCCTCACAACAAGCTAGAAAAAATTGGTTTACATCATGATACAACTAGTTTTATTCTATACTCCTCTATTTGACTTAGATAAATCTCTTTGCAGGTATTAAAGCTTCCAAAGAAGATAGTTAACATGATCTTTGGTTTCTCTTTCTATCACATTTCTAAATTGCTTAAATTTTCAGATAAAGCCAATTTAGTTTCCTTCCACAGGAAACTTCTCAACAAATGGATTTGGTCACCAATGCATGTAGATAATAATCAATCAATGTATTTCATCAAATGATGATGATCCTCTGACACTCCATCATCAATTCCCATGCACATGCATGGGGTTCAGTGATGGGCGGCTACTCCTTCAAATGTTGGGAGTCACATGATCACCTCCTTAATCTTAGGCTAAATTTTGAGGGAAATGTCAAAATTTGTTTGCATGGTATTATTATTATAATGCTAAGAAAAAAAAAAGTCAAGACAAAGTTAGAAGCATCATTTGACCACAGAAGGCTTAGGGGCTCATTGTTCTGATTTTTAACAGCAGAAGCTTTTATTAGAACATTTTAATAAAAAAATAAATACAAATTTATCACATTGAAGTATATTAAAATAAAGTTGTTTAAACTTGGTGGTTTCCGTTCTGTTGCAAAATAAAGTTGTTTAAAACATGTTAATTTATATAGTACTTCTTCATTTAGTAAATACTCGGATAATATCGTATCAAATAACATAAATAACATTATTCCTTACAGTAGCTAAAACCCAAACATCCTTAATACTGTAGACAAATCGAAACGTGTTTGATTTGTTTCATCCCAAGTATTAATAGCTGAGCAAGTTTGATATTCGAAGAGCATATATTAAATTTAATCATTATTTTGAGTATACTTGACTAAATTCAATAACTTCATCAACAAAGCCACTAATTAAGTAATTATTACGCCTAAATGGCAAGAGAACATGGAGTTTAATTAATGCTACTTTAATTTTGTGATGAAGAACAAGATAACCCTGTCACGTGGCTACATGATTAATTTACTCTCCAAGCAACTTATTTCAACAAAAAAAGGTACCACCAAACCGAATGATCTCCCTAAGATTGTGCTGAATCTATTTATTTATTTATTTTTTAAAAGCCCCCTCCACAACACTATAAATACCCACCAAATTCAGTTGCTCATGCATCATAACCACCAAGTTAACTTCCAATACTTATTCCTACCTGTCCATCTACCTATCAACCATAATTAACTGCAACTTAGCCTCATGGCACAATCCCTATCACTCCTTTCCTTTCTTCTTCTTTTTTCTTATTATTCCACTCTAACAATGGGGGCCTACAATGTACTAAACTACGGCGCGGAGCCCGACGGCCAAACTGACTCGGCGAAAGCATTCCTAAGTGCGTGGGCCGATGCGTGTGGATCCGGCAGCCCCGCGACGATGTACGTACCCGCGGGCAATTTCTTCGTCAGCCAGGCCGTCTTTCAAGGGCCCTGCAAAAGTTCCGAGATCAAGATGTACATTGACGGGACCGTCGTCGCCTCGTCGAGCTACGACGGGGAGGCGGCCTGGTTGATGTTCAAGTATGTCGATGGTTTGTCCATCTTCGGCGGGACTATCGACGGGCAGGGGCGGGCTTTCTGGGCTTGCAAGACGGCCGGTCGGAGTTGCCCCTCGAGCACCACCGTATGTCCTTTTAAACAATTGCTTCATTGAGTAGAGCTATCTGAAGAAGCAACAAAATTTTTTCGAAGCTCCGTAGTACCCAAAAAGTTATATCAAATCTCAATGTAATTAGAGATAACGAAGAGGCTATACCTAATGAATTTATTATACAAAATGAAACTGAAGAAGATCTAAGTCATCTGAAACAGAGAGATACTGGTCAAATTGTTGGATCCTAACATACTGTAGTATTAAATTTCTAATGCAGTTCAATTGATCCAATGCAGTCACTTACCATTGCTAAATCGAACAACATCCTCATCAGCGGGCTGTCGACGGTGAACAGCAAGGGCTTCCACATCTCCATTTTTGGCAGTAACGGCGTGACGGTGCAAGGCACGAAGATCACCGCGCCCGGTAACAGCCCCAACACTGACGGCATTCACATCCAGATGTCGAGCGACGTCACTGTCACGAGCAGCAGCATAAAGACTGGCGACGACTGCATCTCGATCGGCGAGGGCGCGAACAATGTGTGGATTGAGAAGATCAACTGCGGCCCCGGTCATGGCATAAGGTGATTGTGGATTGCTCTCCTTGTTACTAATTCACTAATGTTTAGATTCAAGTGCAAATTTTGTTTTAAGATTTAGTCCTGAAATTTGAAAATCAATACCCGCCCAATTCTCTAGCTATTTGTGTTTGCTGAATGTAGCATTGGAAGCTTGGGGGATACACCGTCGGAGTCCGGGGTGCAGAACATCACGGTGACGTCGGTTGTTTTCACCGGAACGCAGAACGGGCTCAGGATCAAGACGTGGGGGAAACCGTACAGCGGATTCGTGAAGGACGTAAAGTTCGAGCACGCCGTCATGCAGAATGTCCAGAACCCCATCATTGTTGATCAAAACTACTGCCCTGGCGACGTTAACTGTCCAGACCAGGTGAATATGTCCCTTCAATAAACTGCACCAAAATATTTATGCATACTGTCGTACTATTCGAAACTGCGCGAACAGCTAAATTCTGAAACTTAAAATGGTATTTTTGACACTTTCACATAAGATTTTTCAAGTCTAACAAGCAATCAAAGCCAAATTTCTCTAACTATCGATTGTCGCGACCGAATTGCAGAGCTCCGGGATCAAGATCAGCGGGCTGGCGTACACCGACATCCAGGGAACGTCGGCCACGCAGCTGGCGGTGAAGTTCGACTGCAGCTCGAGCAACCCGTGCAGTGGGATCACGATGCAGGACATCAAGCTCACGTATCAGAACCAGAACGCGCAGTCCTACTGCAAGAACGCCGGCGGCAGCACCTCGGGATTTATTATCCCTCCGAGTTGTCTCTGACAATACTAGATTATTTGGCAACTGGAGATTATTACTACCGATTACGAGATCTTAATTATATAGATATTGGATCAGTTATATATATATATATATATATATATATATATATGACATAAAACAATGAATAAAACCTCTGAAAACGTGAAAAGGGTTGAGCAAAAACTGATTTCCCACTACAAGAAGCAGCCTAACGGATCTAGCAAGCTATTGGTGGGTCATTTGAACGGTCAAAAGCGATTCAATCTTTAGAAAGATCCTACCGGACCCAGTACAAGTAGTTCAAAAACTCAAACAGTTGTTGAAAGGTTAGAAATATCTTCTACCAGCAAAGTAGATCCACGGTGTAACTAGCTCATATGGTTTTTGGTTTTTGTTTTTTTTTTTGGACCTCTCCCTCTCACTTTCTCTCGAGGCCGAGGCTGCCTCACCCCTGTAGCTAGTTCATCTCTCTAATAAATAAACGGATAGCATGCTACATTTTTTTAAAAAAAAAAAACCTCTAAAAGCGTCAAAATTAATCCGACATTATACATAGCTTAGATTCGTAGAGATAAAGTCAAATTGTAAGCCCACAATGTACTTCTCATCGTACGANCGGTGACTTAACGAATATGTGCCTACTAGTATCAATTACGCAATCACATTAACAGAAAAAACACATTTTCATTAATAAAGCGTAAAATACAAAATAATGTCCATAAATCAAAACCTACGAAGACCCAAACTCCCAACGTGGGTCTGGAACACATCCCTAGCTATCGGCTTGGTCAACGGATCAGCCACCATCCTAGTGGTGGAAATATGTTTAAGAACGACCTCGCCTAGCTTAATCATATCTCGAATGTAGTGAAATCGGATATCAATATGCTTGGTCCTGCCATGATACTTGTGATCCTTCACATAGGCCAGGGCAGCCATGCTGTCAGAGAACATCTCAACAGGTTCATTGACTCAAATCACAAAGTCGAGTCGCTGGAGAAATCTCCTTAGCCAAACAGCCTCCTAAAACGGCTGCTGATCAAGCAATATACTTCGCTTCCATAGTAGACAAGGCAACGCAGCCTTGCTTCTTACTGCACCAGGAAATTGCCCCACCTCCAAGCATAAACACATAGCCTGAGGTGGACCTGCGCTCATCTCTATCACCGCCCCAATCAGCATCACTATATCCTTTCAATCTCAAGTCCCCACCTTGAAAACAGAGAACGAGATCACTGGTTCCTTTTAAATATCGAAGGATTCTCTTGACCGCTTGCCAATGAATAGGTCCTGGGTTGCTCTGGTAACGACTTACCAAGCTAACAGCGAAGCAAATGTCAGGCCGAGTACACATCATAGCGTACATCAAACTGCCAATTGCACTCGCATAAGGAACCCTACTCATTTGTTCCTTCTCTTTATCCGTTTTAGGGCACTGATCAAGACTCAGAGTTTGATTCTTCTCCACTGGAGTATCAACGGGTTTACAATGATGCATCCTAAAACGCTCTAGAATCTTTTTAATATAAGATTCTTGAGACAAACCAAGAAGCTTTCTAGAGCGATCACGGATGACCTTTACTCCGAGCACATAGCTCGCCTCACCCATGTCTTTCATTTCAAAGTTGAGAGACAACCACTCCTTAGTGGTATTGATTAACTCCATGTTATTTCCAGCCAATAATATGTCGTCGACGTATAGAGAGAGAAACAAAATCCCATTCTCTGTTTTCTTAATATATACACAGTGGTCCTCCTCTATCATGGACATACCGATAGAGGTGATGGCTTCATGAAACCTGAAATACCACTGTCTCGACGACTGCTTGAGACCATAAATGGATCTTTTAAGACGACAAACTTTGTCTTCTTGACCTTTGAGTACAAAACCCTCAGGTTGATCCATATAGATCTCCTCTGCTAATTCTCCGTTGAGAAAAGCTGTTTTGACATCCATTTGGAACAATTCCAAATCTAGGTGTGCCACTAAGGCTAGAATCAAACGAATAGAGGCAAATCTCACAACGGGAGCAAACGTCTCGTTGTAATCTACCCCTTGCCTCTGAGTGTAGCCCTTAGCCACGAGCCGAGCCTTGTATTTATCGATTGATCCATCCGCCTTGCGCTTAATTTTTAAAACCCATTTATTTCCAATAGACTTGCGCCCAGGCGGAAGGTCAACCAATTTCCATACTTGGTTCTTGCTCATGGAGTCCATCTTATCTTTCATAGCAGCCATCCACTCACTGCAAGCTGACGTCTGCAGAGCTTCTTTATAAGAAGAAGGTTCATCGTCATCGAGCGGAGTACACATGAAAATATCCCCTTCGATCTCAAAATGTCGACGGGGAATATGTCCACGTTCACTTCTACGCAATGGAGGGTCCGAACTGCCGACTTCCAAGGGTATGCTTTCATTCAACGAAGCACTCCCACTAGCCGGAGGATCGCTACCACTTCCTTCAGCGACTTCGGGAAGTGACCGATCACCCTCAACCGCAGATAGGGTAGCGTCGTCCTGTAACTCATACAATCCGACGTCTCTTCGCATTTCACCAATGCTTGAAAAATCCTTTTCTAGGAATTCCACATCACGAGACTCAATCTCGGTCATACCACCATCTGGGTGTTCACCATACATCACATAACCCTTCGAATTTTCAGGGTATCTGATGAACACATGCTTGCTCGCTTTGGGGCCGAGTTTTCCGAATTTATGTGAGGGGCTGTGAACATATCCAGCTGAACCCCAAGGGCGTAAGTAGTGTAAACTTGGCTTTCTACCGCTCCATAACTCATATGGGGTAGTAGGCACTGATTTGCTAGGGACTCGATTAAGGATGTAGGCTGCAGTCAAAAGCGCATCTCCCCAAAAATTTATAGGAAGTTGCGCTTGCGCCATCATCGACCTAACCATGTCTAATAGAGTACGGTTCCTTCGCTCTGCAACACCATTTTGTTGCGGAGTACCAGGAATAGTGAGCTGTCTACTAATGCCCTTTTCCTCACAATAAGTCTTGAACTGATCAGACAAGTACTCACGACCTCGGTCAGTGCGAAGCGCCTTTACACTTCTTTCTATTTGATTCTCAGCCTCCGCAACGAAGCGTTTGAAGCAATCTAAAGCTTCAGATCGGCGAGAAAGCAAATAGACATATCCATAACGGGAATAATCATCAATGAATGTGAGAAAATAGCACGCACCATGCCGGGCCCTCACATTCATTGGCCCACAAATGTCAGAGTGGATTAGCTCTAAAGGATGAGAGGCACGAGTAGCCTTACCAAAAGGCTTTCTACATGCCTTTCCAGCCAGACAAGGCTCACACACAGATAGGTCAACTTTGGCGAGAGACCCCAAAAGGCCTTCTCGAGCCAGTCTATTCATTCTGTCTTGACCTATATGGCCTAATCTGGCATGCCATTTAACGGATTCATCACAGAGATTAGAAGAAGAAGAAGTAGAAGTAGTAAATGCAAACGAATCATCCTCCAAATCTAATTTAAAGAAACCATCAACTAATGTACCATAACCAAATAAAGTACCATGAAAGGAAATGTCAAGGCGGTTTCTGTCAAAATGAAATGAATATCCTAGGTGCAACAAAGCTAAAACTGAACATAGATTACATCGAATTCCGGGTGCATATAGCACGTCCTGAAGAAGTAAAGTGCGGCCACCACGCAACTTGAGTTGGTACGAACCGACTCCAAGGACTTCTTCCTTCGTGCCATTCCCAAGGGTGACGAATTGTGTGCCAGACGGTACTCGATGGTAATCTACGAACCCCACTCGGTCACGAACTACGTGTTTGTTTGCTCCTGTATCCACAATCCAATCGGGAAGAGAATGAGCTACTAAAGCATGAGAGCAAACAAAACAGTGTGAGTTGAGTGGTCGGGTTACCTTTTTCGGCTCAGGACAATCCCGAACGAAATGACCCTTCTTCTTGCAATTGTAACATTTTAGCTTTGTAGCATCCTTATTGCCAGCGCGTTTGCCTCTGTGGCGCTTTCCAACTCCACCCTGAGGAGCTTGATTCCATTTCTTCTGCGCTCCATTGTTGTGACGCTTTTTGCGCTTGGGTACAATCCCACTGCGCTTCTCGGAGCGTGCAACAAGAGCGACAGAACGGTTCACTTCCAAGCGCTCTGCCTCGAGCTCAAGATGGCGCGAGATGTCATTAAACGTTTTAATGTTCTCGCTGTGCGTCATCAGGAGCTTCATCTGGGACCATTCAGGATCAGGCAGTGAACGAATCACCGCTAGAACTTGTTGCTCATCAGTGAGCTCGTTTCCAGCAGTCTTAAGGTCCCGAATCATGGCGCTCATCACACGAAGGTGCTCAGCCATTGAATGCTTCGGGTCTTTAATGTACTGTAGAAACTTAAGATTTAGGGCACGTAGCCTTGTAGATGAAGTTTGACCAAATGTAATCTTCAAATTGTCCCACATATCCTTGGCAGTTTCAAAGATCTCAAACTGTCCAATGAGGTCGTCTTGCATGGCACTCAACATAGTGTACCGAGCAGTTCGATCCTCCTTGATCCATTTGTTATAGATCTCCTTTTCATGCTCAGAAGCTGTGCCTTCGGCAGGCAAGACTCTTTTGACAGATAGAGTTTCAAGAACCCCTTGTTCATTAAGCAGGTATTGCATTTTCCTGTGCCAAATATCATAATTCTTTCCATCTAGCTTATCACCCCTGGTGAGATCAGCTATGATGTTCTTGGAAGTCATTTCACTACATTCAAAAATAGGTTTGGACATTAGGCACATATTCCCAAAAAATTAACAAGATTGAAACTTTATCCTCGACACAACGGGATCGAAAACTTCGCTATGCTCGTAATCATCACCCAGTATCGATTCAAAATATTACAATCTTATTAATTTTTCTACTAATTTTGAAACTTATTCAAAATTGAAACTGATCCATTTTGAAAGAACACATCCTTAAAAAAATTTTATACATGAAGAACAAATCACATGATGTCATCACACAGATAAAAAAAATAAGTACTTATGCCAAAATTTAATTTGAAAAACGTCGACGCTGCGCAAAACACATTCCTTTACATGGCCTTAATTATTACATCACCTTTTTCATAATTAAAACCTACTACATCACTACAAGATGTACATCAGAAAATAAATATTCTACAGGAATGCTGCACACGTCGAACCCGTCTTTCCAAAATTAAATTTTGTTAAAAAATCACCGAATAACATAAGTACTTATATGCCAATAAAATATCATGCTACATAAGCAAAAAAACACCCACATAGGATAAACAACACATGCATATTCTAAAAAAATAGCATAATAAGTATCCAAAAAAAATACGCAGGAAATATTATGCAGGAAATAAAAATATCCACACAGGATTTTTATTATTATTGATTCTGGACTGCGCGTGACAAGCCGGGCGGCTTCTGAGTCTGCTCGGGCTCATGCAGGCCCGCACAGGGCCGAGCCCAGCACAGGGCGCGTGCCCACAGGGGCCGGGCCCGCACGGTACGCGCGGGCGCGGCCCGTGCCCGCAGCAGGCCGAGGCCTGCGCGGTGCGCTCGGGTGCAGCCCGTTCCCGTAGCAGGCCGGGCCTGCGCGGAGCGCGTGCGTGCGAGCCCGCGCCCACAGCGGGCCAGGCCCGCGCTGTGCGGGCGGGTGCGCTCCGCTCCCGCAGCGGGCCGGGCTCGATGCACGGTAACGGCCCGCGCCGTGGGCGTGCGCCCGTCGCAGCCGGCCCGGCCGGCACCGTGCCGCGGTTAGGCCCCGCGCCCGCAGCGGGCCGGCCGCTCGGACCATCGGGTAAGCCCCGTCCGCAATGCGGCCGTCCGAGCGAGCGGGCGCGCCCCGCATCCGCAGCAGGCCGGGCCCGCGCTGATCAGCTGCTGCGAGCCCGCGTGCGCAGCAGCGCAGGAAGCGCGCCTCACCCGCAGGGTGCGCGCCGCGCCCGCAGCGGGGCGGCCCGCGCGATGCGCGGTGCGCGCCTGCATCCGCAGCGGGCCGAGCCCGCGCGATATGTGGGGTCGCGCGCCGCCGCCGCCCGCAGTAAAAAAAATTGCACGAAAAAAAACAACGTATGAAAAAAAATATTCACATGTCCTATGATGATCAGAAAAAAAATAAAACTAATTTAATTTTTTTTTTCCCTTTTTTTTAATTTCACAAAGAAACCAAAAAATATAGAACCGATCTACATCAAGGATTGATCAACCAAAAACATGCGATCTAAAAAAAAACACATGCATCACAAGCATGATCATATAAGGCGAAAACAAGCATTCAGGCTCTGATACCAATTGTTGGAAATAATAGGCAGCGGAAACTTACAAACCGGATAGCCAACGTATCCGGGAACCGGAATCGGATCGGGTTGCTTGTTTTACAAGCCTTCTTGGATCGTCCTTGTCTCGATGCTTCTGGATCTCCCACGTTTCTCGTCTTCTTCCACGCGTACGCCTTACGTCACGGAACGGATCGCCTTACGTCACGGATGCCAATCGGAGAGGGCTACCAGAGTCCTCTCCTATGTCCACACCCTAAAACCCCGGAAACGTAGGTGGAAATCCCAGAGAGGAAGAGGAGAGAGAAGAAGGAAGATTTTGTGGATTCTCGAATTAGATCGTATTCTTTTTCCGTCGTTCCTACGGGAGAAAACGGGGGCGTATATATAAAATAACGGAACCCCTAAATATCCTGAATCTCATTAGGATTAGGATTGAGATATTTATTAACATATAATAAATATCCATTATAAGATATGTTTCTTAACTGATAAGAAACATATAATTTATACTTATCCTAAACTTATTAGGATAAATCATGATCCACAACTTATGTGGATCGGGTCAAATCATAATCCGCCAATGTGGACACACCATATGACAACAAGGTCAATCTAACACTATTAGATAGAATGAAGTTAAGAAAAAATATATAGAAATATATTTCTGCGTTCTTCGATGGGACTGCAAAAAATATATCGTAACTGACTAACCGCAATATGCGGAACACAATATTACGTACAAAATAAATAGGGTATTTTTTCATTGTCGTTTCTCCCCGCACGTAACGTAATCTCCCCGCAATCTCAAACGAAGCCTAAGCGCAGTGATGAAAATTCACTGTCGCACGTAACGTAATCTCCCCGCAATCTCAAACGAAGCCTAAGCGCAGTGATGAAAATTTACTGCGCTTAAATGGGTGTATTTCGCTGTCACGCAGAATATATATATAGTCCTCTTTCAATCCTACCAAATTTGTAAGTAATGATACAGTTACAATATCTATGTATAAGAGTAAATCTTATATTTTGTCCATTCAAAAATTTATCAAAATGCATTTGAGTTTTTAGTTAAAAAATTAATTGAATCGACTAATGGAAACCAGATTAACATCTACATGTATCGTGATGTGACCTAACTACGACCGGAGAACCGAAATTACCGCCTCTGATTCTCTAGGGCACAATTTAATCATGCCACGAGAAAAACTGGGAAATGTAGGATGAGGTCGCTTTTGTGCTTTTACTTTTAGGTTAATTTTATATATATCCCTATGAATATAGTAGATAATAAATATTTTTCTATAAAGTTCAAATTTTATATATTGTTTCTGTAAAAGTTCTGATTTTTTAAATATATTTCTATTATTACAATTTATTAGAAAATTTTAGTTAGCTATAGGTTAAATACTTAACTTTGATTACTTTTTGACATTTTTACCCCTCTTATATTATATTATTATGACTTTTAGAGAGGTATGTTTGTGATGACAAAATTAAAAATATAAACAGTTCTCTAACTGTTTTCTAACAGTAACAAATCAGAGAGACATATTTGAAAATAACAGAACTTTTACAGAAATAATATATGAAAATTAAATTTTGTAAAGATATATTTATCATTCATTATATTTGTAGGAATATGTACGAAATTAATCCGTTACTTTTTCTTTCTCAGTGACAACAAAGTCGTATGGATCAACTGAATTGCTGTGCTTCGATGATTATTTTCTCCTCACTTAGGAATACGAGGTGTATTTTGACCGACCTAGTTCACACCCATGATGCTAAAATTAGAAAATTTAAAAAAAATAAAAAGCTTTGGAGATGATATGGTAAATAAGTATCTATCCAAATATAAAAATGACAATATGTGATTAAATGTAAGGGTTCATACTTTCGAAAGTATTTTTACTTCTTATCCACATATTACATCCTTGTGCCTCATATGCTATTTAAAGATTAAATGAAACAAGAAGAAGATAATTAAAAAAATTACATTCCTAGCTTTTCTTATGCTTCAAGAGAAATCATCACAAAAAACTATTAAAATCCCCGAAAACGTTAGATGGAAGTGATCGCGGCCGGCGTTTCAAAGATGTAGCTTAAAATTAAGACTAAATTACAGAAAATTCTTTCGTCAATAACCGTCTTTTTATTTTTTTTCCTCTGTCATTCAAAAATCTATACTTTATCCCTTTAAAAACTAAAAAATATTTACAAAAGAGTACGGTGTGACAAAATGATCAAATTGCTTTCATCATCTTCGTCTCCTTCCAAATCTTGCTCATCCGCGCCTCTCTCGACCCTAGCTCTGACTCTGTTTTCTCCACCTACTCCCCTACTCCTCTAGCACCCTCGCCACCCCTCTATTTCGGCGACTGTAGGGAGAAGATCGTGGTGGATATGGACGGAAAAGGTGGGCGAGGGCAAGGGCGAATGTAAGGCAGCGGAGGAGGGGGAGGGTGTGTGTCTAGGCACAGACAGAAGTGCGCGAGAGCAAGGGCGAGGCGAGAGCGAGGGTGAGGGCGAGGCAGCACGACATGGCGAGAATATCGGTGAGGAAGGAGAAGAAAGATGAGAATGTTAAGAGTATTTTGGGTATAAGAAATAAGGTATAAACTGAACCCTAACGGAACACTGACGACGGGGACGAAGTAACCATTTTTTATTTTTTAAAAAGATAAAGTGTAGATTTTCGAATGACAGGGGGGAAAGTGAAAAAAATGAGTATTGACCGGGAGATTTTCTGTAATTTAGCCTAAAACTAATTAAAATTATCTACTAACTATCTTTCTAAGAATAGAAAGAATATGATTATTGTTCACTTTTTCTAAGAAGCCAATTACAATTAGAGAGAAATTTTCTATGATACCTTTTTCGGTGCAATCTAAGAAAGACAAGAACCGTGCCGTGTGCAATGTACGGAATACAAACTACGTATATTCTTAACGCATATTTATTTGCAAAGTATTACTAACTTGTAAATTAATTAGGCGACTGATCTAAGTACCTTCATGAACCCTCAAACCTCACATTCTTTAGAAGTGGTCAATTAATTAATTTAACACATACTTTTTTTAAAAAAAAAGAGAACTTTTGAATCGAAGACATGTACTCCCTAAAATTTCTTGTTTCTTGAATTAAAAAAATATAGCGTGGACTTAACTCCAGAAGCAAGTAATTATAAAATAGCAGTTTTCCGGATCAAGCTAGCAAACTTGCTTTATTCTATTTTATACTCAAAATTTTGACTTTGATTGATTGATCTTAGCAGTTATCAAAGATTTATTTCCAAGAAAGAAAACTATCATGGCATTTTCTGATGATCTTAGTGATACCTGATTATCGCTGTTATCTAAAATATCAATCTAATAAAAAAATGATCCAAAATTAATATTAAAACCTCCTCTCGTACGTATAGCGGACATCAAGTAATGTATATATGACATAAAACAATGCATAAAGCCTCTGAAAACGTGAAAAGGGTCGAGCAGAAACTGATTTCCCACTACAAGAAGCAGCCTAACGGATCTAGTAAGCTGTTGGTGGGTCATTTGAAGGGTCATAAACGATTCGATCTTTAAAAAGATCCTACCGGACCCAGTACAGTAGTTCAAAAACTCAAACAATTGTTGAAAGGTTGGAAATATCTTCTGCCAGCAAAGTAGATCCACGGTGTAACTAGCTTATATGATTTTTATTTTTATTTTTTGACCTCTCCCTCTCGCTTTCTCTCGAGGCCGAGGCTGCCTCACCCCTGTAGCTAGTTCATCTCTCTAATAAATAAACGGATAACATGCTACATTTTTTTAGAAAAAAAAAAAACCTCTAAAAGCGTCAAAATTAATCCGACATTATACATAGCTTAGATTTGTAGAGATAAAGTCAAATTGTAAGCCCACAATGTACTTCTCATCGTACGACTATAATCACTTATGCGTGAAGCCAAAATGGATTCATGCATCTAATCACATATTGTTGATGCAATGATCACCAAATCATGTTGGCCATCGAATGCTCTACGCTATCATGCAGGTCACCAATTTCCATGCACATGGGGTTTAGTGATGGGCTTACTTATACTTGACATGATAGAGCTACATGATTATTCCCCGGCCCTTAATTAATTATATAAGGCCAAAGAAATTTATTTTGTGTCCAATATAAATATCATAAATATTATTTTTAAGCAATTTAAAATTTTAGAAAATTATAATTATTTCGCATTCTTTAATATGGTGTTATAGAGCAAAGTTCTGATGTCGAATTCTACTTAATATTGAGAAATTGTTGAATATAAATATTATAAATTATATTGGCTGCGTGATTAGTTTGCTCTCCAAGTCTAACTTGATGTTTAAAAATAAGTAATTAATGTTTCAGTCATTATAACCAATATATTTGATCTTTATGAGTACTATAATCTTTTCCGCACCTACGTCGCAACTCTATAAATACCCCCTTCAACTATTTTGTTTTCTCATCTAAGTATATACCAAAACCACCAAAATTTACTTCTATCAACTAAATTAACTAGACTTTATCCTCATGGCACAATTCCTAACCCTGAGCGTAAGAGCTTTTCTCTTCCTTACATTTTTCGCAACTATAACTATGGGGGCATATAATGTAGTAAACTACGGGGCGAGGCCCGACGGTCGGACCGACTCGGCGAAAGCTTTCCTTGGTGCATGGGCTGATGCTTGCGGGTCCAGCAAGCCCGCGACGATATACGTCCCTGCGGGGAGCTTCTTCGTCAGCCAAGCACTCTTTCAAGGGCCCTGCAAAAATTTCGATATCAAGATCGACATTGATGGGACCATTGTTGCCTCCTCGGACTATCGCGGAGGGGTGTTGGTTTGGTTGACGTTTAAATACGTCGATGGCTTGTCCATCTTCGGTGGGACTCTCGACGGCCAAGGCCAGGCTTTCTGGGCTTGCAAGACGGCTGGAGGGAACTGTCCATCAGGAACCACCGTAAGTTACTTTACATAAGATTACGTACGAGTTTTTGTTTAGAACTCTTGTAGAAGTACTGTTTAAGAAAAACTACTACAAAAATCTCCAATTTGAAACTTTTTGCCTACCAACTGTATTAGCTACTACACAGATAGATAAACTTGTATGATAATTACAAATGAAACCAAAGCAAATTTAATTTTAGATTTGCAACTAAATAAGATCAGTGGTCTAATTATACTGCCATTCTAAACCATATCCTGTGCAGTCACTCAGCATAGGTATGTCAAAGAACGTTCTTATTAGCGGCCTGACGACGACGAACAGCAAGGGCTTCCACATATCCATTTTTGGGAGTAACGGCGTGACAGTGCAAGGCGCGAAGATCATTGCGCCCGGTAACAGCCCCAACACAGACGGCATCCATATCCAAATGTCGAGCGGCGTGACCGTCACGAGTAGCAGCATAAAGACGGGCGACGACTGCATCTCGATCGGTGAGGGGACGAGCAATGTGTGGATTGAGAAGATCGGCTGCGGTCCCGGTCACGGCATTAGGTGAGTTTTCACTAACTACTCGGCATCATAATATATGTAATCATTATAAAATTGGCAGTTTAAAGCTTAACCTAGTAGAGATCGGCAGCGTAACAACATATGTTTCCCTAACTATATATTTGTGATTATGCGACTTATGTTGTAGCATTGGAAGCTTGGGGGGGACGCCGTTGGGAGCCGGCGTGCAGAACATCACGGTGAAGTCGGTCGTCTTCACGGGGACGCAGAACGGGCTCAGGATCAAGACATGGGGGAAAGCGTACAGCGGATTCGTGAAGGACGTAACGTTCGAGCACGCCGTCATGCAGAATGTCCAGAACCCGATTGTTGTTGATCAAAACTATTGTCCTGGCGCCGTCAACTGTCCAGGCCAGGTATGGTTTTCGCATTTGTCACCAGGCCATATACGGTGGCACTCGACCTATTCGACATATCCGAGTTTCTTTAGTTCTTAATCTTGGTCGATCGTCGTATTTCAGAGCTCGGGGATTAAGATCAGCGGGCTGTCGTACACCGACATCCAGGGATCGTCGGCGACGCAGTTGGCGGTGAAGTTCGACTGCAGCCCGAGCAACCCGTGCGGCGGGATCAAGTTGCAGGACATCAGGCTCACGTATCAGAACCAGCAGGCGCAGTCCTACTGCAAGAATGCGGACGGGAGCGCATCTGGATTTGTTATTCCTCCGAGTTGCCTCTGACTTTTATATATATATATATATATATATATATATATATATATATATATATATATATATATATATATATATATATATATATATATATATATATATATATATATATATATATATATATATATATATATATATATATATATATATATATATATATATATATATATATATATATATATATATATATATATATATATATATATATATATATATATATATATATATATATATATATATATATATATATATATAAACTTCTATATTTTTAAAAAAGCATGCATTAAGACATTAGTGCTAGCAGGCTTTGGATTTTTGGATGAAAATTTATAGCTTTGGAATAATAGTGGTACTCTCGGGTTGAGTGGATGGGTTGAACAATATAGCTTGTATATGTGTAGTACACCGAATTTTTAATATTTAAGCAAATGTAAATAAAAATAATGTAAAATATTATTTTTATTAGACTTACAGAAACAAAAGAAAATTTTGGAATGACATGTGATGAAATTGAAATAAAAAAAAGAAGATTTAAAAATTTTATAAGGAACAAGATTTATATTTTAGCTACAAAATTCACATAGGTGAAAAATTATGAAAATTTGAGAATTTATCGAAGCTATTTTTTTGAGACTAGATTTAAAGTTTTGTGTCATTCGAATATTCGAGCAGTGAAAACGAGACCTAACAGTAATCTGTTAAAAATTTTAGTCGATAGAATTTTCGGTAACCTAAAATAATTGAAAATTAAAAAATTAAGATAAATTAATTCTTATTAATTTTAATTGAGTTTGTTCGTCAAATTTGAGTTTAAATTGGCATTCAGAAGAGCTCCAATTGAACATATTAGGTCAAAATTGGACAAATTAAGATATTTGCTGCATAAGGACTTATTGGCATATTGCTGCATTGGTCAGTGGAATTTCACTAAAACATCTTTACTCTTATCCCCTCATCAACCTGTACCAAGAGAGAGAGAGAGNAAAAAATATTCAATTAGGAAAATAAAATAAATAAGTTTCAACCTTGGAACCTTAGTACTTACCATCAAATTAATTCTTAACCAATACTATTAGGTGCAATTAGCAACATAACTTTTTTCTTATTGGTGTTAAAAATGTACGTAATTTATTTGAACTATGAATTATGGATCATTTTAGATCGACTATCTAATCTTTCAAAATTTTGATTTTATTACTTAATCTTTCAATTTATTTAATTTGAATTAATTCTTCAATAATATTTTGGCTTTAAAATTTAAATTAATTGCTTATTTTAATAAATTTATAACGGTGAGAATTGTATAAATTAAGTATACTGCCTAACCATTTAAAGATAGACCCTGCATTCCAAAATTGAATCAATATATTGTTAACCGACTCAGATCAAATAAATTAAAGGAAAAACTTTAAATACCCCTCATGTGGTTTAGCACTTTCTCAGTTTAGCACCTTATAGTTTAAAGTGTATCAAGTTAGCACCCTGTGGTTTCGCACCTTCTCACTTTAGTACCATGTGGTTTCAAGTGTATCAAGTTAGTACCATGTGGTTTTATTTTTGTATCAAGTTAGTATCATGTGGTTTTAATTTTCTCTTTTTATTATCCTCGTAGAGGTATATAATTTAATAAAATATTAAACCACAGGGTACTAAAGTAAGAAAGTATGAAACCACTGGTACTAACTTGATACACTTTAAATCACAGGATACTAAAATGAGAAAGTTCGAAACCACGTGGGGTATTTGAAGTTTTCCCATAAAATAACGAATCACGCGGAGCACGCCGTTGTAGCTCTTTACATACTCGTCGCGAGCTCGCTTGTGAACTCGGAGACGAAGAGGACGGAGCTCGGAGATCGCAACAATGGCGGCGGAGGGGGAAGAGCTGAGAAACAAGAGGATCATCTTCAAGGACTACGTCGTAGGGTTCCCCACCGAGGACGACATGGTCCTCACCCCCTCCACCATCCGATCGAAGGTCCCCAAGGGATCGACGGCCGTGATCCTCAAGAACCTCTACCTCTCCTGCGACCCCTACATGCGTTGGCGCATGTCGGCGCCCGAGCACGAGAGCTACACTGACGCCTTCGTTCCGGGATCTGTGAGCGAAACCCTCGTCTCAAAACCCTAGCATCTCTTTTTTTTTTTTCTCGTCAAAAAAGAGAAAGAAGTACTATGTTTCAACGCATCAGCGGCAGTTGTCACTGGTTTGCCCCATCTTGCTAATTGAATGGTCTATGTGTTGGATGCAGCTCCAAAGAAAAAAGGTATTATCTTAAAGCTGTACTCTATGAATTATGGTACCCCTTACACTCCATGTTTTGAAAGTAATATCCTCAAAAAAAAAAATAAAAAAACTTGCTATATATTTTGTCTTCGTCGATGCTATGTTCATGATCCTTAAAAATAAAGTTTGGGTTTGATATCTTTAACTATAAAGATAAAGATCTCAATGCTGCCTTGAAAAGTTATTCATGAAACCTACTCGACTTTTTCTTAATATGTATAATATTTTCCCGCTGGATCCACACTGCTTAAGATCTTTTCTTATAATACACAGAATCCTAAAAGATCAAACATCTAAGCCTAATTTTGAACATTGTGAACAATCTGATTAGAATGCCTGACCCAAATAAAAGAAAATAACATAAAAATCTCTAATGATGTTGCCCACATCTAAAGTTTAATAGACACCCCTTAGCACTTTAGAAAGTGTAAAGACTCCCAATTTTTTAAACACTTTTATACTGTATTCTCTTTTGTGCTCCTGCAACTTTAATACTTAATTCCTTCACCACCGCACACCACACGAACGGACAATGAAAAAGAGAAGAAGAACCACATAACTTTGCGTAAAATACTCCAGGTTTCGTCCTAAGAACCGTAATCGACATCTACTTCGAGAACGTGGGCCGAATCTTGAAGCGGTATCTGAACAAAGAGCTCACGTGACATCGCGTCCTGGCGGATAATATCTCAGTACAACCTCCCCCAGCAAGAGCATCACATACATTTTCAACTCGTGACGAAAAGGCTCTCTCTCTGCAACTTCATTTTCCCGACACCTCACCTCTATCCCAATTTTGAAATTGGTCATTCAGTATAATACAAGTCATTAAATACGTTTACTACGAAGCATGCGCAGTAAAATAAGAAGGCATCCTTCCCCACTCGTCGGCTCTTGCGGCCGTAAATGTCGGCAAACAGTCGTCGTCTCGCCCGCGACTGATGTATCTTGATTTGCTAATTATTGTTTGGATTTTTGCAATATTGTTTCTGTGTGTATCAACAACTCTGCTGTCGTTGTGTCAGCAATGAAAGATACATGTGATCAGAATAAATGAAATGGTATTTCTAAAATCAAGTTTTAGATACTTGAGAATTTTTAAAACATATTATTTTCCCGTTTATCCCTAATATACGCTCTTATTTAATTCCTTGATTCTAAACAATCCAGTTTAATCATGTCAATCAAAGCATACTATTAATGAAGCCATAAAAAAACACAATTTGATATAGTAACAATAAAGTATTAAAATCCTCATCAATGCCAATTGAAATACATTAATTATAAGTTTCTGCATAAAATGAAACTAAAAGAAACAGCATTTCTACTTTACAAAGTCACATTCCATTTATGTGCAGTTCATGAATCTCACATTTACACTTTATAAATTTTTTTATTATAAATGATTTAACATAATATTCATAAATTATACAAAATTATTATCGAAAATATTTATAAAATCAGGCCTAAAGCTACATCACCCATAAAAAATAAAAAAATTTAATCTCCACTTTCTAAATGCTGATAATTCATTCCCCCCCTTATTTAAAATATATTAAAAATTTGAGAATACCTTTTTAAAAACAGTAATCGTTACTGTTTCTTAAAACTAACATAATAAATATTCTATCATATTTGTCGACTTTGCACAAATAATTTAATTTGAAAAAAAAATTTAAAATAACTTTATAGTACATTTAAATCTCAATAAGGCTTACTGGCCAATATTCCTCATTATTCATCATATGACAACATTAATTCATCACTCGACCAGAGGGATATCACCATGTCAAATAAAAAATTTAAGCACATGTGTTTTACGGAAGATCACAAATAAGTTCCTCTATTTACTAAAATATTAAAATTATTTAGATGTTTTAAAAAACAGTGAACGTTATTTTTAAAAAAACAAACTATTTTATCATTTATATTGCTCGACTTTACATAAATTAATTTAATATTTAAAAATAAAAATTTAAATATTTATATTACATTAGAATCTTTTATAGCTTACTTGCCCGAATATTCGTTAAAACCCAAAATTTTCTAATTATTATTTATTTACATTTATTTATTAATATATATATTTTTTATTTAATTCTATTAATTCTTACAGTCGTTCGAGTCAGTCCGTAATGGCCCGACGTTACGCGGAGTGCGCGCAGTTCGTTACCGGATTGCGATCAACCGGGGGCGGACTAGGACCGAACGTGTGTAACACCACAGTCGACCCATATGTACTCCTTGATATTTATAAAATTTCTTACCCTGTCATTGACAGTAAGAACCTCCCTAAAAGATAACACATTGAAAAAGATAATTTCGATTCCTTAATTATTAACTTAATTTATTTTATTTTATTTAGATCCTCTATCATTGGCTGTTAAAGCAGCTCCGTCAACATCTCCGTCGTGTCCGTTAGAGAGACCGTACCGATCGTATCTTGGTGGTTCCGATTAATCCGCACGAAGACGAAAATACTCCTATACACTGCCGGTCGACACCTTCCGATCAATTTATTGATATCTTTTCTTCACATTTATTTTTTTTTGAATTTTTCGATTAATACTGTAACTGTAAATTTTCATTTATTAACACAAAATTTAGCTTAGATTTTATCACAATCGATTATTGCGTTCCGGTTCTGTTTAACCATATTCATCACTATATCATATATCATATAAACATAATTTATTTTCGTCGTCTCTGAAGCTTGCGGGATACCAACCAACGTCCAAAAAATTTTAGATAAATTCAAATATTATATTATTGTGGTCGCACTTTCGCTTTGTCATATGATTAAAAACTGTTCAATTAATCTTGCTATTTTTTCTTTTTTGTTTGTCCCTCCAATTAATTTTCTTTATTAAATCTAATATATAAATTTTTATGTATGCCCACCTATAATTTAATAATATTACCTCTTTTGTACATTTTAATTTAAACTTTATTACGAATTAATAAAATATATACAAAATAAAAATTAAAAATAAATATTTACGAAATAAATGAATTTTAATTATAGAATATAAAATAAACAAATCAAATCAATATGGGTAATTCAATTTTAAAATTTTAAGCTAAATTTTTAGGCTTCCATATTTACTATTAATCAATAATAAATATCAAAAAAGAAACCATCCAAATACATAGACACGCATAATTGAACTCGAGTTAGTAATGATTAGAAGCTAGACACTACGTACTTATTTGAAAACTAAATTTCATAATTTTTCGACATCATTTACCTATCAAACAAGTAGTCTAAAAATGAACGATTGAAATAAAAATCTCATAAAATATGATGACAAAAGACTTAAATTTAAAATCAGAGCTACTGTTCTAACTCTCAATAGTAAAAAAAAAAAAAATTTATAAAAATTTTATCAGATTTGGATAGTTTTATACCGTTAAATTCACAAACGCATAACATCGACTATTAAAATTGTCAATTTTGAGACCTTTTGATCACTACCCAAATGATGTTGAAAAGTTATGAAATTTAGTTTTCAAATACGTTTAATAGTGTAGGTCAAATCTAACGAACCCAATCGTCGATTTGGAAGCCGAATAATTGAAAATAATTTGGTAGGACGGAGACCTTTATGCTATTGATAGTATACCAATCTAGCTCTCTCTCTCTCTCTCTATATAGGGGTAGGGAGAGAGAGGAGAGGAGGATGGTCTATGGTGCACCGGGTTCACCGAAGGAAGCCAGGGACATATGGCATAGTAATAGATTGGACTCTACCACACTATATTTTAAATATAGTGTTATTTTTATTTGTTATGTTGTATTATTATTATTTTTTAAATAAAGACACTATTATATTATTGTATTGTATAATTTTCGACACTTTATCTTAGACTTAATTTTATTTTTCTATCCTGTATTATTTTTTTTTCTAATAGATTTTACTAAATTATTTTTTCTCGTCAATCTCTATATTGCTATTAACAAATGTATCGTTGTAGATAAAATTTACCAATTTTATTAAAATACACCAGCAAAATAGAAGAAAAAAAAAAAGTTAAACCGAATATCCATAATAGACTCATTGAAAGTTTTCATTTTCGTTCCGAAGCCAAGTTGCTTCAAACTATTGCTTAATTCACCTTAATTCCTATTGAATGAAGCGATAGCATGCTACCTTCCTCTCAAAAAAAAGTTTCTTTCAAATTATTTTTAATTAACTTTTTGTAACTTTTACATAGTTTGTGCTTTTTATGGCAAAATGAATTGAATATATGCTCTGCCAAGCCCTAACTCACCCTCCGTGGACGAACCTTGCGGAGGTTTTTAACCAGTATTTTTTTAATAGGTTTTATATGAAATTATAGATTTATTGCTTATAGCGTAAGAATTGAAAAAAAAAAAAAGAAAAAAAAAGGGTACATTATAGGAAATTTGTGTAATTTATACGGTTTAGTTCCTTTTGAATGGGAGTTTCAGATTTTAAATTGGCGGATTGAGTGATCAGTTAGGCTATACTCATTTGAAATATGCGAGCTTGTTAAATTTCTTGTAATTATTGAGAATGTTAGCTCTCGAGATCAGTGTTTCATGGCATTGTGCAACCTAATTTTTGTCCTCTGATTCAATCTGCAGGTCATTGTTGGTTATGGTGTGGCGAAAGTTGTCGACTCTGGACACCCAGATTTCACAGCTGGAGACTTGGTCTGGGGATTAACTGGTTGGGAAGAGTACAGTCTGATAACTGCACCTGAAGGCTTGATGAAAATCAAACACACCGATGTCCCGCTTTCTTATTATACGGGCATCTTAGGTATCTTTTAATCCATCCACCTCTTTACAGCGTTTAATCAAGATACGTTGTTAAAAGAAGCTATTGCTGTCGTTTTCACGTAAATTTACTAACATTTGAGCATGCGCTGTTTGAACTTTCACAATTTCGCAAACAGAGCGCAAACTCTTACCTTCTTGTAATAGTGCGATCATCTTGTATTATCCAAACAACCTAGTTTTCTGCGTGTTTGTTGTACGGTTCTCAGCGACAAAAGATTGAACTCTGTTTGGAAGGTAACCTACTATTTCTACTGTTGTCAATGAAGCTTTAGTTAATGCTGTTGCTATGTTAAGTGTGTTGTTACTGTTGCTTCTGTTGCAGCATGCGGGAATCCTTTGAAAATCATTGTACAATGACAGTTCGTAGGGTGTTTGTGCATTTATCACTACTAATTAGAAGAAAAACTGCAAATAGTTTCTAACAGAATGTAATCAACTCATGGTTATTTATGTGCTGAGAGTATATAAGTGAGAAATAAGCAGCGCGAACTTATGATTCTGTGGGATAAAATAAAACATACAGCAACGCCTCATTTTCTCAATTCGTTTAGTTTTCACATGATTTGTCATGAATTGTGAAACAACCGTTGTACTCTAAAAGCTTAAGCTGCCCTCTCACGTCTGGGCTCGAGACTTTTGAATCGGCTCATGACGTGGGCTTGAATTAAATGGGAGGAAATTAATATGCTAGGAGCCTGGCGTGACTCGAACTCAGGACCTCCTACTCTGATAGCATGTGAAACAATCGTTGTACTCTAAAAGTTTAAGCTGTTAGAGAACGATATTTAAACATTTTTATATTTAACATGAATGTCTTCCAATATCAGAGGTTTCTGTGCAATTACTGCAGGAATGCCGGGGCATACTGCTTATATTGGATTCCATGAAATATGTTCTCCAAAGAAAGGAGAAAGAGTCTATGTTTCAGCGGCATCAGGCGCAGTTGGTCAGCTTGTTGGCCAATTTGCTAAGTTGATGGGGTGCTATGTGGTTGGGAGTGCAGGCTCCAAAGAAAAGGTATTATCTTAAGCTGTACTCTATGAATTATGGTACCCCCCTTACATCATGTTGTTGAAAGTATATCCTGCGAAAAAGAAAAAAGAAAAACTGGCTATTATATTTGTTCTTCGTCGATGCCTATGTTCAGGTTGATCTCTTAAAGAATAAGTTTGGGTTTGATGATGCTTTTAACTATAAGGAGGAGAAAGATCTCAATGCTGCCTTGAAAAGGTTAGTTTGTTATTAACGTGTTTAGGTGTTGTTATTAACGTTGTGAGTCTATGTAGTCAGCGCCCGCTGCTGCTGCTGGACAAACGGCTGTAATGCCGGGCGTTTCTCCGGCTGCTCACGCCTTCCTCGGAAGAGATAAGGAAGACGTCGTAGGAGCTGCATTTGCTGAAATGGAAGAGAATATATGACTTACTGGTAAAGGTTCTTGAACCCTATCTCCACGTCCACTAGGCCCTTTTACTTCGGAACGTTCTCCTCGGAAAAGCAGTGCTGCAACTTGTTCAACACCTACGGAAGAACGACCCACTCCAACATGACTCTATAATTAGGCGTCTGGCGCTAAGCTGGCACTCGAGAGTACAAGTCTTCTTGGCGCAGTTCGTAAGCCGGGGGGTGCAAGAGCTTCATCTACAGCTAAGGCAGACCCTTTGTGGACGCTTATAAATGTTCCGGTTCAATAACCCAAGAAGAAGGAGAAAAAGAACAGGCAGCACACACACGCGCACGCACTTCTTAATTCAGTAGAGTTTAACGTCCTCCGTGTTTTTCTCTTATGTTCGATATTTTCACAAAAAATTTTTTTTAACCCTCAGAAATGTGAAAGATTTCATCGATTCCCCACAATAATTTGAAATCTACACCGTTGTAGGTAATCTCTAAAAAAAAAGAAAAAGAAAAAAAACCCAGTCCGTAAAGATTAGTCTAACAAGTGTGTTACAAGAAGTCTTGAATCCGAATTCTACAAACGAGAAAATCTGAAGACACGATACATATTCTTTTGAGGAATTCGTCACACCTAGTCCTTGTATATATGTATAATTCTTTTTTCAGCTTCGATCAAGTAGCT
>NW_017890607.1:42563-44248 GCF_001540865.1 Ananas comosus
ATCAGAGGTTTTAGATGTACTTGTATGATATTTTTAAAATCATAGTTAATGTTTCCCGTTATTTCCCTAATCATACAGGCTTATATTAATCCTGGCTTCTAAAATCTCAGTTTAATCATGCCAACAAAGCATACTATTAATTGAAGATTAAAAAAACAAATTTTGTATAGTAACAAAAGAATTATTAAAATCCTCATCAACTACCAGATGGAAATACCATTAATTTATTAAGTTTCTGCATAAAATGGAAACTAAAAAGAACACACATGTTTTCTACTTTACAGGAGAGTCACATTCCCATTTATCTGCGTTGCATGAATCTCACATTTACATGTTTATAAATTTTTTTATTATAAATTGATTTAACATAATATCATAATTATTATACAAAATTATTCATCGAAAAATTATTTATAAAATCAGGCCTAAAGTACATCACCATACAAAAATAAAAATAAATGAATCTCCACTTTCTAAATGCGATAATTCATTTCCCCCCCTTATTTAAAATATATTAAAATTATTTGAGAGTACTTTTTTAAAAACAGTGAATCGTTTACTGTTTTTAAAACTAAACATAATAAATGATTTATCATTTATTTGTCGACTTTGCACAAATAAATTTAATTTTGAAAATAAAAATTTAAAATATTTATAGTTACAATTAGAAATCTCAATAGGCTTACTGGCCAATATTCCCCATTTATATCATATATGACAAATTAATTTCATCATCTCTGACCAGAGGGATATCACCATGTGCAAAAAAAAATTTAAGCACATGGTTTTAGGCGGAGATCACAAATAAGTTCCTATTTACTATAAAATATTAAAATTATTTGAGAGTGTTTTTAAAAACAGTGAATCGTTTATTTTTTAAAAAAACTAAACGATTTTATCATTTATTTGTCGACTTTACATAAATTAATTTAATTTTAAAAATAAAAATTTAAATATTTATATTTACAATTAGAAATCTTTATAGGCTTACTTGCCCAATATTCTGTTGGAAAAACCCAAAATTTTCTAATTATTTATTTATTTACATTTATTTATTATATATATATATTTTTATTTAATTCTATTAATTCTTTACAGTCGTTCGGAGTGGAGTCCGTGAATGGCCCGGACGTTACGCGCGAGTGCGCGCGTCGTTACGCGCGATTGCGGATCACGCGGGGCGGACTACGGAGCCGAACGTTGGTGTAACACCAACGTTCGAGCCCATAGTGTACTCCTATGGATATTTATATTGTCCTTACCTGTTCATTGACAGTATGAACACTACTAAGGAGAACACAGTGAAAAGAGATAATTTCGAGTTCCCTTTTAATTTTTAAGCTTAATTTATTTTATTTTATTTGATCCTCTATCATTGGGTGTTGAAAGAAGCTCCGTCAACCTCTTCCGCGTTCGTGTCCGTAGGAGGAGGAGTACCGGTCGTATCTTGGGGTGGTGTTTCCGATTAATCCCGCACGAAGGACGGAAATACGCCTTAGGACAGTGCCTCGCACGCTTCCGGATCAATTTGTTGATATTCTTCTTCCACAATTTATTTTTTTTTGGAATTTAGCGATTATCGGTAAGTAAATTTTATTTATTTAATCACAAAATTAGTTAGATTTTATCACAATCGGATTATTCGTTGCGGATTTGTTCTAACATATTCATCATCTATATCATAT
>NW_017890608.1:0-4033 GCF_001540865.1 Ananas comosus
TTTAGAGGATTCAACTGACAACAATGTCACAATTTAACTCTAATTAGTTCTTTATACTAGTTTCATAATTGCATTTCTCGATGCTAACCAAATCTAGTCATGATGTCACCAAGTTTACTATTGTTTTGGTCCTTTACAGTTTCATACATTCATAGGGTTCTATGTCCACATTCTAATGTTCATGTGTAAGATCTGGTCCTCTTTTAGAGGATTCAATAACTGACAATACTACAATTTAACTTCTAACTAGCTCTTTATGCTAGTTTCACAATTTCACTGTTTATCTCACAATGCTATCCAATTCTCTAGTAGAATGTCACCAAGTTCACTATTGTCAAAGTCCATGCATTCATAGGGTTCTATGTCCACAATCTAGGTTCACAAATTCTTATTGTTGATAGGAATTCACATTTTCACTCGCTCAATGCCAAACACCCTATAATGCATGACTACAAATATAAATATGCTCAACGGAGAATTATAGACATAAAAGGTGATTCAAAGAGTTCGGATAGCACCACCCACCTGTAGTGGTGTCAATCAACTAGAATCCACATCTCGGAAAGCGTCGACGACTATCTCTCGCGACTCCCTGCAAATAGGACTAGAGTGGTCTCCACCGTAATTAGCGCGTCGCCGACCTGTCGGAAAGTCAATTTAGACTCTTGGGCATGTTTACTTTTCACTTATAAAGGATTAGAAAAGATTAAACTAGAGTCAATACTCATAATTGACAAGTTAGCATTTCAATGCTATATAAAGCGGCAACTATAGCCGAAAACCTTCTTTTGGCGATATCTTTGCGTAGGTTCGTCGGATTGCCGAATCGACTTCGCAAACGCGTTTCTTTTACCCCCAATTAGCTTTGTACGCGGTCAATTTCGCGATAGGGCTTCTATCCTGCAAAAGTGCATTACCGGGGTCAATTTCTATAAAAACCCCTTTTCAATGTAATTTTCACAATTACATAGCGTAATTCAACCCTTATTAGCCCACGAACCTCAAAACAATGAGGAAAAACTGTCCAAATACTTTGATCCCATTTTTCTCTCTTTCATTTCCTTTCTTTCATTTTTCTTCTCTTTCTTTCTTTCTTTCTTTTCTTTTCCTTTCTTTCTTTCTTTTCTTTTCTTCCTTTCTTTCCCTGCAGCAGCTTCTACTGCTGTTCCTGCTGAAGCTGCTGCTGCTGCTGCTGCTGCTGCTGCTCCGCAGCT
Organism: Ananas comosus; assembly: GCF_001540865.1. Taxonomy (NCBI): domain Eukaryota; kingdom Viridiplantae; phylum Streptophyta; class Magnoliopsida; order Poales; family Bromeliaceae; genus Ananas; species Ananas comosus. The sequence continues at coordinate 1,215 of NW_017890608.1, forward strand.
GCCGCTGCTGCTGCTGCTGCTGCTGCTGCTGCAGCTCCTGCTGAGCTGCTGCTGCTCTGCTGCTGCTGGTGCCACTGCTGCTGCTGTTAGCTGCAGCTGCTGCTGCTGATTGCTGCAGCTGCAGCTGCTGCTGCTTGCACTGCTGCTGCTGCTGCTGACTGCTGCAGCTGCTGCTGCTGATGCTACTTGCTGCTGCTACTGCTGGCTGCTGCTACAACTAGCTGCTGCTGGCTGCTGCTACAACTAGCTGCTGCTGCTGCTACTACCAGTAGCAGCAGGGAGATGACGAGAGGGAGAGATAACCAAAAACTCACCTTTCTTTCTTTTTCTTCTACTTCTTCTTCTTCTCTTCTCCTTCCCTCTCTCTTTTCTCTTTCTCTCTCTCTACGTAGGCAGCAAGAAGGGGGAGGAGTGGCAGATAAGGATGGAGGCTCCCCTGCTGGCAGGTTAGTGGAAATCCACTAACTTGCGCAAATTACCATAACGCCCTTCGACTTAATCCGTTTAGCGACACGGATCAAATACCTCCCGTAAGCCCTTCCGACAGTCCGATTGAGCTCAAATTTGGCAGGAATGTTCGTTTTTACTTAACAAGTCCACTGAAATTTTAACATTTCAGTTTCGACCCCGTTTGGTCACTGCGAACTGTCCCGAACTGTAATCTTTATCCGATAACTTCCAGATGCTATTTCTCTCTCTACAGGTGTCAGAAAAATCTGAAACTTCAAATCTAGCCTCATAATAATGTTCCTGACATCTCTGCCAATTTTCATAATTTTCTGACACTGTGCATTTTCTGCTAATTTTCTCAGTCCCGTTCCTTACAGAAAATTCTAAATTTTTCGTTTTCGCTCCGATTTCACCCAAACACTTCCAAAATACACCAAGGGACTTTCACCAACTACCAGTTTAATTTGGAAGCAATTCCTTTTCATTTTGACATCATATGGTTCATTTCGACCAAATCGACTACAAAATTCAGCATTCGAGTTACCATGGCAATTGGAATTCTTTTGTCACTTCGTTTCCACTTGTATCTATTCCCACACTTCCAAAGTGTGCCAATGACTGATCTCAAGCTTCTAATTCAGTTTAGAAGTCTTTAATTTCCATTTTAGCATTATTGTATCCACTTTGATCACAATTAGCTTCTAATCAAGTTTCAGCCTATTACACTGTCCCTCTCTCGTGTCTCTCTCTCTCTCTCTCAACCGTGAGCAAAAGAAGGAAAGAGAAAGAAGAAAAGAGAAGAAAAGAAAAGGAAAAGAGAAGGAAAGGAAGGAGAAGAAGAAGTCAAAGAGGAGGAGAGTCATCTTCATCCTCTTCTCCTTGTGCAAGAGAACAAGCTTGATTGAGGTAAGCTTTGAACTCTTTAATGGTTCTTGCAAGTATAGTTCTAGGGTTTAGATTTCTACCCTAAGATCTAGAGTTTTGATCTTCTTACAAGCTTTAGAACCATGTGAAGGCCATGAACACTATGAAATCCATGGTTTTCCCTCATGGTGCTCTAATGGTGAAATACTAGGGTTTTTGTTTGAAGTCCTAAGAATGGTTCGAATGCTTCTAGATGAGCTTCTAGATATTGAATAAGCTCTCTTTTGCTTGTTCTAGAAATCAAAACTAAGGATTTGGATTATGGCATTGTTAGGGCACCAAATTTGGGACTTTTGCCTCCAGGTGTTTTCGAGGTAAATTGACCTCTTGGAAACCTAATTGGGGATCAAACGAACGTGTTCGAATGCTCGGTCGACAATCCGACGAGTGTACGCGAAGTTATTGACGAAACGGTCGATTTTGGTACAGATAGCCGCAGCACGCGGAATAGACGTCCAAAAATTACGAAAACGGATCTGGAGCATCTTGGCATCAAGATAAGTATCGAGCAAATTCCGGATTTCGGATTCGTGGCCGTTAGGGTAGTCGTGCGAGAGTTCGGGCCAAGCCGGGTCACGGGTGCCACGGGAGGCCGATTGCACGTGACGACAAGCAATCGGAAAGCGATAACAGGTGGGTTGTGTTTACCGAAGCGACTAGGTCGCCTGTATGTCTAAGAATGAGTGTTTATCATTGATGCATATTATGGTAACTAATGGTAGAATGTATAAATGCATAAAATGAATACTATGTAGGCTACCAAATAGTGCATGATAACATACTGTGAATGATGCTAGTGGAAAGCATAAGGTAAATGACATATGCATGTTGACATTATAGGAACATGCTAGACGAAATGCATATTTGTATAAAATAAGAATGCTCAAAGAATGCATGATGAACATGTTGTAGAAATGTTAGTGAGTACAAGTTAACATATAGGGAACTATGTTAAATGACATGTGCATGTGGACATATATATATATACACATAGATCGAGTGGCATTGAACCTAGTGTCTTGAACATAGGTTGAACAAGTATGGTATGAACCTAGTGTCATGAACCTAGGAAAGATTGAGTGGCATCAAACCTAGTGTTAATAAACATAAGTTGAACAAGTATTGTGAGATATTGAAACTTGATGGTTTGTGGCTAACTTTGGCCAAATGGACCAAAGTGGGCAATTGAACGGTTTGGACAAGTTCCATTCGGTATTCCAACAAGTTTGGAAGAGCAAAAATGAGTTCCGAAGGTGTTGGAATGGTTTTGATATCGATCGGCGCAAAGTAGAGCCGAAGAGAAGTGAAAACAGTATTCTGGAGCTGTTGTACCGGTACAAGGGTGATGGCTGTACCGGTACAACCAACGCAGCTCTCGGTTTGGGGGGCTGCCAGGCCTTGTACCGGTACAAGGGGGCCTTGTACCGGTACAAGCCCTGCGCAAC
>NW_017890608.1:4747-44234 GCF_001540865.1 Ananas comosus
GCTTAATGTTCAAATGGAACCTAATGAGTTTAGGAGACATAGATCTTGCTCATCAATGAAGCTAGTAGATAACTATGGGTTTCATGGGTGTAAACCTAAGGGTTTGAGTTTTTGGGTTTTTGGAATATTGGGTTTATTTATTTGATGGTCGGAACCTAAGTTGTTATGCTCCCGAAGATGGTTAGGCGAAGACGGGATTTCTCGATCCGTCTGAAGCAGATGCGCTGGAAGATATCGCGTTTTGGCCGATGGGCTGCTAGGGTTCGTTTTGACCGAGGTGTTGAACGCCGCGCACAGTGGATTTCGCGCCGAGTTTCGTTGTTTCAGGCACTACCAAAGAGGGGTCGGTGGACTTCCGGAAGCGCGGCGGCACGTTCTATTGTCCAAGTTTAATGTTAGATCAAATTGCATCGTTAATGTTGCATATAGGCTTGAGAAGAGTGATGTATTGCTATATTTGATCATGCTAGTTAGCTATATGCTTTAGTTGATTCCTGATCATGATCTAGTATGCGATGAATAACTACATGATGAAAAACCTTAGACCTATTATAATGGTTAATTGTTTATGAGATTAAAAACTAGTATTGATGTAAATAGTGTTGAAAATGAGTCTAAATGCACGAGTGGCATCTAGTTTAGAAACTATTGGACAAGTGGCTTAGTTATTAGAAAACTATGATGAAGGAATATGGTTTATTGAAATTTTATATGGGAACCTTAGTTAAGTGATGACACATGAGATTGAGGCTACAGACACCTTGATTCCATGGTGAGATTACCCTTAGAGGTTAGAGTTGTGTGGTTTCGTGAGTTGTCGTTGTTCCAAATAGCTGTCTGGACCTTGGAGGTCGCTTCCCGCAATCTGTGCACTCCGGAGGTGGCACTAGCAGCGGGCAGTCCAGTGTTGCTATCTGGACAGTCTGATGTGATTTCGCAGGCGCAGGCGGGTTCGGGAGTAGTTCAGTGAGACTTCCTATGATGACTTAACGGTGAGTTTATGCTATGTGAGCTTCGAGTTCACCATGAGATGTGGGAACTTATATGAGCTCACACTCGATTACAGTGTTGTTTATAGTAGTTTCCTATGGTTGTTTATGATAGCCTTATTGTTGTTGTGTTCTAGTAAGTTACTTATCTTCAGCTTACTTTATTGTTCATGCATGGCTATGATGATCAAGATTGAGGCATAGCTAGATATTATGTTTACCTTTTGCTCATGTTCCTTACTTGGCTCGTTATACGATACTGCTTTCTTGCCAGTTTAGCTTACATATATATTATTGCAGTATGATATCTCTCTATTGCCTGCTTCACATAGGTGGTAATCGCGTGGACGTCGAGCGGGCCTAACCACTCGGAACTAATTCGTAGTTCTCAACCGTTAGTTGCAGAGTGCTAGTTCGTAGTCCGATCGATGCGAGAGGATCGCGGCAGTGGCTGCCTAGCGTGTATCCAGTGATAGCTTACTGTCTACTCTGCATTAGCTTCACCCTGTCTTTATATTTTGAGGTAGATGGTGTTGTAGGTGAGGTTTTGGAGAGCTACTGAGTGTATGTACAATGTTGGAAAAGAAATTGAAACAAGTGTATGAAGTTTAATGCAAGTTACCGGTATTTAATGCTTTAATATCATGGTTTTCAAATAGTTAAGTTTCTCTCTTTTGCTATATTGTATGCTATTTACTAGTATTGCGTTCTTCGATGGTTTTAAACTTTTGGTGTTATGTTGTTGATTGTGGTATGAAATCAAGTTTGTATTTCCTGCGCGGGACTTTGTTGTAACCATCTAGTTGGTTAGCCTTGCGGATAGGGGAGACTCTGTCCGTTCGGGCCTCAAGCGCCGTCCTTGAACCGGACCAAATATGGTACCGTTTTCGGGTAGTCGCGGTCAGGGCGTGCAAGTTATGATATGTAACCTAATGGTTAATAAATATAGGTTGAACAAGATGACAATGGACTATGTTAATAAATATGAGGTTGGACAACGAAGGTGCAAAATTACCTAGGTGTTAAAGACATAGGTTGAGATGAATATGTGCATAACTAGTTTTATAAGAATATAGTTGAGAGTTGTATCTAGAGTTAAGAGTAACAGGTATCATGTAGTGTACACTGGAGCTTTACAAATTGCGAGTTCGAGGATGACGTAAAGATCGATCAGTCTCTGAGCTTTTCAATTACCTGGTAGGTCGTTGGCTGTGTTCTCGACCTGTGGACACGTGTCCGTGGAGAGTGTGTACGAGGCTGCTACCAAACCAAACAATGTTGGATTTTGGTCAGCTCGTCGCATGGCTGATCTGGCGGCGTCTGTACTACGGTACAAGTTGGGCTTAGTTACCGGGTTACAGAGCCGAGAACTCGTCAACAACCGAGCCTACGGTTTGCATTTCTGCAGGTCTAGTGTACGGTACAAGGTGTCTCTGTACCAGGTACAATGTTGTATGGTTGTTACCGCGTACAGCATCGGGCCCTTCCGTTACAGGTCGCGGACCGCCCCGACCTCCGGTTTCTGGACTTTCGTAGCTCTTGTACCGGTACAGAGCATCCGCGTGTACCGTACAGCGAGGCAGATTTGCACCAGTTCGACATGCCAGGGCGCGTGTTTTCTGCATTTGCTGGGTCTCTTATATTCAGCACACGTCGGCCGGCCCTTCTTGACTCTCCACTGCAGGGAAAAAGGGTAGAGGCACTCCTCCCTCCAACCCTTTTGGATTTAGATCCATTTTAGCTTAGATTTTGGATGGTTTTTTCCCTTCCTTTGTCATGCTTGGAGCCTTTTAACCATTTCGAAGTTGGAGCTTTGGGTTTGGATTTGATTGAGGAATTACTTGAGTTTGAAGACTATTGAGTGTGTTTTAGGCTAGTGCAAGAGGTTAAGTGGCAAGATCTTTCCTCTAGTTTGTGTTTTTAAACTTCTTGAATCAAACCTAGTTGTGAGACTTAGGGTTTACTTTGGGTTTTTAAACGTCTAGGCTTTTGGAGGATGTTTGGTTGTGTTAGAACTCTAGGGCTTGGTTGGAGGGTTCTAGTCTCTTTTGGAGACTAGTTGGAGAAGATTTTTACTCTTGAGGTGAGTTTTGGCCTTTGTCTCTAGGTTAAAGATCGAGCATTATTCGCTTTCTATCGACTTGGATGACACTATTTTTTATGTCGCTAGGGTGCTAGCGAAGCTAGTGGTATCCTCCACGAGCAAGCGAAAAGCTTCGTTGTCGTCAGGTGGGTTGACCTAGCCTATAATATGAGAAATCCTCATAATTGGTGAAAAAGTGTGTTCTGGTGTATATATTAATTCAATGCATGTTCATGCGTACACGCATTTATTATGATTTTTAGGATGCTTAAAATGCTATGTCATGGTGCCTTAATGAAACTTTTGGACCTCTATGTAGTAGAAGTTTGCTTATGAGAGAGATGGTTGGTTGCATTTAGCATTCTATATGAGTTTTGGTTTCCATGCTTCTATGATATATAGAGCTATATCCATGCATTTAAACTAAGTTTAATTGAGACATGAAAGGATGACAATTGCTTACATAGGTAGGCATCGCAACTTGATATCATGGGAATTGGAGAGTAATGTCCGAAGCCGGCTTGGCTCGAGGGATTGTGTGACCTAGTGGGGGCATTGAGGGATTTGGAAACATGTTGAACATCAAATTGCCTAATGTATCAAGGGCCGCATCAGGCGTAGCAAATGTTGAAATTACTCGTGACTTAGACTAGATTTTTCGGGATGCTAGTTATGTACCATGTTAGAGACATAGGATTGGATACTTTATACGATTGGGACTTTGGCTGTGCTTCCATTTGTGCTCCATTCGCAACTGCTTGGAGGTCTGCTCCTGACAAGCCGGACTCCGAGGTTAGCCTATGCGACCTATGTTCGCTTCGGTGCGGGTATTGAGTAACGCTACTAAGGGTCGAGTGGACAGAACAGTTCCAAGGTATAGGAATGTCGGGCTACCCAGGCATTGGCGGACAAGCTAGGATACCTTTTGCGTAGGTCTTGATTGCGAATGGGAAATCGATAGGGGCGTCGAGATGTGGTTAATCACTACTTAGATAGATTAGTAGGTTGGATTACAGTTTTATGTTTTGTTTTGTTGCTAGTGTTGAACATGTGAGTATATTTGGTAGTCTCTTGTGTGAATTAAGCAATATTGGTATGCCATGATAGAGCCTTATGCATATGCATTGATAAGAGGGTTATTGCAAATTTAGACTAGCTGCCACTTGGAGCGGTAATTGTAGAAGATAGCAATAGATGTACATTTTGGTTAACATCACGCTTTCTTTCAGCAGTTTATTACATGTCTCTTATTGCTTATTATTATTATCGGTTGCTTTAACCCTTTGTTTTTGGGGCCTAGTGGAGCAGGAGCTGAGGTCAGTAATTGCCCACTGGGAACTATAGCTTATAGTTCTCACGCCCTCTTTTTCTCGATGTTTTCAGAGCCTTCCACTCAGGGCGAGGCTAGGGACCGCGGGAAGGGAGTTGCTTCGAGCTAGCTTCCTTTGAGGACGATTCGCTAGGTGGTCTACCTCTCGTTGTGTTTTACTTTGGAGAGGTTGAGAGTTCTACCAGTGTATTAGAGACCACCGTTTTTGTACTTTTGAGACAGATATTGTACTACTTATGATTTCTTTATTGTCTAGCTTTGCTTGCTCTGATATCTCTAGTTGCTAGTTATTTTATTTCTTATATTTGTTCTATCTCTTGCTTTTACTTCCGCTTTTATTGTAGACGCCTTATATGTGTAGACATATGGCGGGTCTGGGCACGCTACTGGGAGGGCCTCCGCCGGTCCCGGGGCGTGACATGTAGTAAAAGTATTAAGCCTGGAGTTAAGTGGACCTAGGATTGAAAGGACATTGGACCTAGATAGGTCGACTGTAATATACCGAAACTTCGGTAAATAAATATCGAACTTTAGTAAAATTGACCAAAGTGCGAGGTTGGTACACTTCGGAATGGCCGAAGGCGTCAAAAAAAGTAAAAGTGCGTTGTAGGGGATCTTCGAGAGCTTAAAAATAAAAAATCTGCATTCTGCAGGTTTTGGGCTCTCGGGGACCGGTCCTTGAAGGAGAGACTGGTCCACGTACGCGTGAAAAATGAGAAAAGGAAAAATTTGGCTAAGTCCCGAGAAAGCAGCCCTCGAGAACCGGTCCCTGCTGGAGAGACCGGTCCCCGAGAGACTGGTTCCCCTAGGAGAGACTGATTGCCTCACACGTGAGCCCTATTGAGCTGCGGGAGGACTCTTTGGGACCGGTCCTAGCTGGAGAGACCGGTCCCCGAAAGCGAAAATGGCCCAATCTGGGCAGTTCAACAGAATGAAAGCTGAGGGGCTTATTTGCATTTATGCAACTAGTGGGCTATGTATGAGGGGTTATGAGGTATTTTCCTCTCATTCTCTCCCTCTCCACTCTCTCCTCTCTCTTTCTCTCTCTAGAAGACAAGAGGACAAGAAGAGGAAAAAGAAAGAAAGGAAAAGAAGAGAAGAAGGGAAGGAAAGAAAGAGAAGGAGTAGAAGGTGAAGAAGAAGCAAAAAGGGTGAAGCAACTCCCTCATCTTCTTCCCTAGCTTGGAGAAGGAAGCTTTTAGAGGTAAGCTTCAACCTCTCTCATGGTAGAACCCAAACTAGGATTTTGATTGAGCTAAGAATGGTTTTAATGGAGTCTCTTGAGTATATTGAGCTTTCTTTTGCTTATCTTTGAGATAAAAACCTAGGGTTTTGATATATGTGAAGCTAGGGCACCCAAATCTGGGGCTTTTGCATTGGAGGGGTTGCAATTAAAATTGATCATGTAGAAACCTAATTGGGGACCAAACGAATGCGTTGGTGCGCTCGGTTCGTCAAAACGAAAAGCCCATGGGAAGATATGAGCAAAATGGCCTAATTTGGCTTCGTTTTGCCGCAGGTGACGAACGAGGAGTCTAAAAATCCCAAGAAAATCACCGTAGCACCCAAGCAAGCCTACGAGGTGGGTGGTGCTTTCCAAACTTGTTGAAATTCCCTTTATGTCTATGTGTCACTTTCTTGAGTATATGAGCTAATGTTTGTGCATGCATTTTAGGGTAAATGAGATGATATTCATGTGATGTTGCATGTTGTTTCGGTGATGATTATTGCCCGAGAAGTGCGTAAACTCCGAAATCACGAGATTCCCTATGTTAACATCCGGTGGAGCAATCACAATGACTGTGAAGCCACCTGGGAACTCGAGGAACTGATGAGAAAGCGTCACCCCCATCTGTTTGAGAAATAAGGTATGGATTTAAGTTGAGTTGAGAAGTTGAATTAGTTTCGAGGACGAAACCCCTTTTTAGGAGGGGAGGATGTAAAGAAGTGAATTCTCGAAACCCGATGTAACATACCACATCCCTCATAAATCGCATCGCATCAAGTTCCGTCAACACGAGCGGAACGCGAAATTGAACGAGTTAAAGTGGACCCAACGTGCATTGGAGTTCATAAACGGAGCAAAAAGGGACCCGGAGAGCAAATTTGGAAATCTGGCTAAATCCCAGATTTTGAGCTCACGGGGACCGGTCCCTAAAGGAGAGACCGGTCCCCGTGCGCGTAGCCTGCCAGAAATCTGAGGCATCCGGTCCCTGGTGGTGAGACCGGTCCTCGGGAGACCGGTCCCTGACGGGCAGAACGGTCCCTCGTTGCGCAACAGCTGAAAAACTCAAAAATTTGGCTAAGTCCTGGAAAACCCCCGTTCGGGAACCGGTCCCTGGTCGGGGAGACCGGTTCCCGAAGGCGAAAAATGCCCAGTCTGGGCAGATCAGGGGAAACAAGTGGAGGGGCTTAGATGCAATTGTTACATCACTATATATAGACTTCTCTCTCTCTCCCACAGCCATTCCCACCCTTCTCACCCATTTCCTCTCTTTCTCTCTCTAGAACTCATGCTCTAGGGCTTGGAGAAGAAGAAGAAGAAGTGAAGGGGAGGAGGATTTGGAGGCTTTGGAGGGTTCTACAAGCTCTCCTATAAGAAGGACTTGGAGGAGCTAGAGCTAAGGTGAGTTTTTGGTAGAAATGAGCCTAGGGTTTGGATTTTGGCTTAGAAGATGGGAGCTTTGTGCTCCCTAGAGGCTTTAAAGGCTCTTTTGAGCCATGTACACCATGGTTCCCATGAGAGCTTGAAGTGCTCTCATGGTGAATCCTTGGAAGTGGTGTTTGGAGCCCTAGGGTTGGTACCAAAGATCTAGAAACCTTACTAGAGTGCTTTTTAGATGATTCTAAGCTATCGTTTGCTTAGGATGGGGATCAATTTATGGGAAAGCCCTAAATGTCAATATTAGGGCTTGGATTTGGGGCTTTTGCCCTAGGATTTTTTGGGGACAAATTGACCCCGTAGAAACCTAATTGGGAGTGTCCTAAACGCGTGGGACAACTTCGTTTAACATTGCAAAAATGATAGAGTATAGTTCATGTACAAAAAGGCCTAATATGGCACTATTTTGATTATAGGGCGCGGAATCGGCTTTCGTAAAGTGTGGAGGCCTTAATATTCTTCACCCACACGACCAATAGAGGTGGGGGGTGCACGCCGGAATCGTTGGATTCCCTTCTATGTCTGTTATCTCTATTCTTGAGCATACATGTTTATTTATATACCCATTCATGCATAGTAGGGTAGATACATGTGGAACTTGGTTTGACTTCATTTAAATGTTTCTAACGTAGTTGAACATAGCGGATGATAGAACCAAATTGGACATGTGTGATCGGACCCTCAAGTTGTGTGAATGTGAGGTTGGACTTGGACAATAGAAAACAATGGTGACATTGACATAGAAACAAGATTGGTATTGAGAGATGAACCGTTAAACCTAGTTTAACCAATTATAACATCGTCAAAGGTAAAGCCTTGAGAGTGGCAAGAATGAATAGGTATAGACCTAGCATGACATTGGCATTGTGACTAGCGGCTATGAATCCTCAAGTTGGGAATTTGATCGATACTCACATTTCGTCTTGGCTTGAGGGAGGTCGCTCCCCCTCGAGCGGTGCGCTCCGGAGTTGGTCACCACTGGGCGTGGTAAAGTCCCACCAGTTGACGGTCCCTAGGGAGGTTCGAGTCCCCCGCTATTAAGGGATTTTGAATGGTGAGTTATTGGGGTTAACAAGGTTAACCGGTAAGATTGGGTAAGAGCCGATGCTTCCTTGAGATTTGAGCATGCATGCATTTTCTATTATTGCATCGAGTATATATATCCACTGACATTCTTTTGCAGGCATGGTATTAGATGCATTAGCATTGGTTACTTCTCTTTTCCTTTGTAATACTTATGCCTGGATGGACCTAGTGGGTAAGTCGGCGAGGTCGGTTGCCGAGCCCACTGGGAACTTTGTTTAGTTCTCACACCACTAACCCTACAGGTCCTAGCACGAGCGGGGCGACGGAGGACCGAGGCAAGGGTTTGGCGCCGTAGGTAGCGGCCACCGGGACTTTATACATTTTGTAGTCATTCCCTTTTGTTATACATGTATCAACTTTATTTTGTTGATTTAGGAATGAAAAGTGTAAACAATCATGTATTTGGTGGATGACTAAATGTAAAAAGATATGATGCTAGAATGTAATAGATTTACTTGAATTTGGTTTAAATGCTAATCAAATATCATATATGTTACTTAATTAGCTTAGAGCTTTCGCTTTCATTGTTGCTTGCCCTCGTGCAAGCCTTGTATTACATATGCAAATCTCTTATTGATTGCCTATTTATACATGTTGTTAGAGCCTTGGGCGGATAAGGGAGGCTCTGTCCGTTCGGCGTCTGTTGACGTGGCCCGAACCCGACCAAATTGGCGGGGATTGGGGCGTGACACCCGAGAGTTAGACTTCATTCAGAATCGACTAATTGTCGAGTGGATATGCTTTGGAAAAGCCGAAGTAGTCAAAAATCCAAAAAGTACATTGCGATGGATCCGCGAGAGCAAGCTGTGGAGAAATCTGCACTTGGCAGATTTTGCTCTTGGGGAATGGTCCCTGGTGGGGGGAACCAATTCCCGTAAGCTAGTGACGTGACAGAAAATTCTGCACACAAGATTTGCTCTCGGGGTCAGGTCCCTCGAAAGGGTACCGGTCCCTGAAGGTCCAGTCCCTCAGGCGCGGACCGGTTCCCGTACGCGTAGCCAGCAGGAAAGAAGAAAAATTGGCTAAGTCCTGAGAGTTCTGCTCTGGGGGATCGGTCCCTGGTGGGACGTACCGGTCCTCGTGCGCGTAGAAGTCTGGGCAAAGCCCTCTGCCCCCAAGGAGAGCTCTCGAGGACCGGGTCCCTCTAAGGACAGACCGGTCCCCGAGCGTGAAAACTGCCCAGCCTAGGCATTGTGAGAGAGGCAAAGTTGAGGGGCTCTAATGCAATTGTTACATTAGTTGAAGGGTATATAGGGGAGATTACTCTCTCCCTCTCTCATTCTCACCCCCAAACACATTTCTCTCTTTCTCTAAGCCCTCTCCCTCTCTTGAAGCAAAGAAGAAGGAGAGGAAAGAAAGGAAGGAAAGGAAGGAAAAGAAGAAGGAGAAGAAGGAGAAGCAAGCTAGGTGAAGGGCTTGGGCATCTTCTTCTTCCTCTCCTCACCATCGGAGCTAGCTAAGAGGTAAGCTCTAAACTCCTCTCATTGTAGAACCCTAAGGTTTGGATTTCTAGCTTTGTAAATGGGTCAAATGGACCTCTAGTAAGATTAATAGATGCTTGATGCTAGAATCTAGGGTTTTTATTGAGGATTTTGCTATAGTGCAAACCTAGGGCTCCAAATTGGGGTTTTTGAAAAATGATGAGATTGATCTCATTTGGGGGCATCTAAGCCTAATTGCTAGGTGTCTAAACGCGAGGGCGAAGTCGGATTTACGATTCGTCGAGCCGGTGAAATGATATCAGCAAAACAAGGCCGACCAAGCTTCGTTTCGACCTAGGCGGCCGAGACATCGTCGTAAAGATCGACAAGTAGCGTTTCTAGAACCTCTACATAAGCAACTACTTCGACTATAATCCAATATAGAATGGACTTACTCTAACTTGATGCTGAATCAACTTGTTTACCGCATCAAATGGTCCTCTCCTTCATTTCGACAGCACCAACAACAAGAACTCCATCAAGCTGTTGGCATAAATAGCTTCAGATTGCTATTCGGCCACCTCCACAAGTCCAGAAGCATCCAGGTTGCTACCAATTCACCAAGGTTCAGTCCTGGCAGCAACCAAGTCTTCATCCATCTTTCCTTTAAGGTAAGTAACTTACTTATAATCAAATATCAGTTTAACTTACCTTAATTTCGAACTTTCTCCAATTGGTTCCCTGTTCTCAGCTCAAAACACAAAGAGGACTCATCTCTCTCAAGCTATTCTCCCTTAGCTTGATCTAGGGCTGAAGAAATGAAAAGGAAAAAGAAAAGATAAGGATCAGCTGCTAAAGAGGCACCCCAATACGTGGACACATCCTAAGAAACAGGGGTCAAGTGATAAGAACAAAAGTTTGCACATAAGCCCTTCAAAAGTTGAAAACTGCATTGCAGTCCAGTGCAGCCCGCACTTACTGTACCGGTACAAGAATGTGTACCGGTACAGGGCAGCAACATCAGTAGCAGCAGCAGCATCAACAGCTTCTTCATCTCTCTTTTCCTCTTATTTAATTCACTCAAACTTGATTCTAACACTTCTAAAACATGCCAAATAACCTTCCCAAGCTACCAAATTAATTTGGGAGCAATTCATTTCAAATTTGACATCATATGGTTCATTTTGACCAAATCGACTACAAAATTCAGCATTAGGGTAATAATGGCAATTGGAGTTCTTTAGCCACTCCAATTCCATTCATATCTCTTCTCACACTTCCAAAATGTCTCAATGACTGATCTCAAACCTCTACTTAGGTTTAGAAGCCTTTAATTTTCATTTTAGCATTATTGTCATCAATTTGATCACAATTAGCCTATCATCAGATTTCAGCCTATTCCAATCTCCCCTCCTTAAATAGTTTCGTCCTCGAAACTTAAATTTATACCTCAATTCTCCTGGTCGAATAGATAAGGATAGGATTCATGCATAGCTTCTTCCAATTCCCAAGTGGCCTCTCGTCTTAAGTGATTGCTCCATTGTACTTTCACATAGGGAATAGTGCGATTCCGTAGTTCTCGCACTTCTCGATCAAGAATGCATACTGGATATTCTTCGTAAGTCATATTCTCCTGTAAATCCATAGGCTCGTACTCTAGAACATGCCATGAATGATGCACATATTTGCGAAGATTTGAAACATGAAATACATTATGAATCCCTTCAAACTTCGGCGGTAGAGCCAATCGATAGGCTACTGTTCCAACTCGCTCTAGGATCTCGTAAGGTCCAATGTATCGAGGACTAAGCTTTCCTCGAACACCAAATCTCTTTATCCCGCGCATTGGCGATACCTTCAAGAATACCCGATCACCAACCGCAAACTCCAAGTTCTTTCGGTGCTTATTGGCATAACTTTGTTGTCGTGACTGAGTCGTTGATAACCTCTGGCGGACTAGGCGTACCTTTTCCTCTGCCTCCTGGAGTACATCAGGACCAAGGATAATTCTTTCTCCTACTTCACTCCAATGGATAGGGGATCGACACTTTCTCCCGTATAAAGCTTCAAATGGTGCCATTGCGATGCTTTCTTGATAACTGTTATTATATGCAAACTCGGCCATCGCTAAGGAATCATGCTGTGAGGAAGTGAATTATGGAAATACGAGAGTTAGACTTCATGTAAAATCGACCAAGGGTCGTGTTGGTAAGCTTTGGAAAAGCTAAAGATGTTAAAATCACCAAATGTGTATTGGAAATGAGTCCATGAGAGCAAATAGTGCAAAACTTGCACTGGAGCAAATTGCTCTCGGGGACCGGTCCCTGGCAGGGAGGGACCGGTCTCATCAGCTGATGTTGCGGGGTTGCTTGAGCCAGCTGGATATTGTTACATTAGAGGGCTTATTAGTTCCTCTCTCCCTCTCACTCTCTCTCAGTTCACTCTCTCTCTCCCTCACACTCTCTTGCTCTCCCTCTCTCTAGAAGGGAAAGAAGAAGAAGAAGAAGAAGAGGAAAAGAGAAGGAAAGAAGGAAGAAAAGGAAGGAGAAGAAGAAGGAGATCAACAAAAGGAAGCTTTTGGACTTCTCCCTCATCCTCTCTTCTCTCTTTTAAGCTAACCTAGAGGTAAGCTTCTAACCCTAGCTNGCATGATAGTAGTTGTTGCATACATTATTATCATTGATGGCATGATAGGGTAGTTGCAGTTCGTTTTCTATATATCTATCTATCTCTCTATCCGTGCCAGCTTAGACCTACTGGGAAAACTGGCGGCGTTGGCGGCCGAACCCACTGGGAACTATATTTATATAGTTCTCACCCCGTGTGGTTTTGGGGTACAGGTACACACAGAGGCGAGCCGGGCGAGGATCGCGGCAAGGGCATAGCGCCCTAAGTGAGCCTAGTTAGTAGCTTCCCTTTATGCATTAGAGTACCCTCGTGTACTAGATGTTTTGGATAGATATTGGGAAGCCATGATGTATTTTGAGAACATGTACTTACATTTGGAAGTTGGAAATGTAATATATTCAAATGAGGTAAATGTTGAATGGTTGTATTAGCTAGATGTACTCTCTTTACACTTGTATTTCACTTGTGGTTCTTGCTCTTAGCTATTGTGCACTTGTGTGCATCGTATCGATCATGTACATTAATTAAGCATTCCCTGGGCGCTTAACTGTACATGATCTGGTTGCTTGGCCTTGGGCGGGCAGGAGAGGTGCTGTCCGTTCGGTGTCTGTTCGACGCGCCCGAACCGGACCAAATTGGTAGCGGTCCCGGGGCGTGACACATGCCAACTCCCTCTGAAGTCAAGTACACACGCCCGTAGCATATCCTCCAAAATCTGAATCGTCCTCTCAGACTGTCCATCAGTCTGAGGATGAAAAGCTGTACTGAAGTCGAGCCGTGTGCCAAGAGCATCCTGTAAACTCCTCCAGAAGTGAGATGTAAACCGCGGGTCTCGATTAGATACAATCGACGTCGGGACTCCGTGTAATCTCACAATCTCGTCGAGGTACACCTGTGCTAACTTGTCCCCTGACCAAGTAGCATGAATCGGCAAGAAATGCGCCGATTTCGTCAATCGATCAACAATCACCCAAATGGTATCATGACTCGCCTGTGAGCGAGGTAATCCAACAATAAAGTCCATCGCAATATTTTCCCACTTCCAGACCGGAATAGGCAAGCTCTGTAACTTTCCCACGGGGAATCTGCGCTCAGCTTTAACTTGCTGACAAGTCAAACACTGTGCTACAAACTGTCCAACATCTTTCTTCATCCCAGGCCACCAATAATGCACTTTAAGATCTTTGTACATTTTAGTGCCACCAGGATGTACACTATAAGGTGACTGATGAGCTTCCTGTAATATAGCCTTCTGAACTTCCTCGTCTTTAGGCACGCACAACCGGTTTCAAAACCGAAGTGCTCCGTCTGACCCTACTACAAAATCATCACCACGTCCGCTCTCAATTTCACACTGCACTTTTTGGAGATACGGATCTGAAGGTTGCCAATCTTTAATCCGTTCCAACAAGGTCGGTTGAATAACTAGAGCGGCAAGTATAGCTGGTACATCTGGAGCTACTACCTCAAGGTCAAACCGCCGCATTTCATTCTGCAACAACGGTTGATGGGTGATCATCATAGCCAAGTTCTCCACTGACTTCCTACTCAATGCATCCGCAACCACATTCGCCTTTCCTGGGTGGTATAGAATATTAACATCATAATCTTTCAACGATTCTAACCATCGGCGTTGTCGCATATTCAGCTCTTTTTGGGTAAATAAATACTTCAGGCTCTTGTGATCAGTATAGATTTCACAATGCTCGCCATAAAGGTTATGTCTCCACAACTTCAGTGCGAAGATCACCGCCGCCAATTCCAAATCATGAATAGGATAATTCTTTTCATAGTTCTTCAGCTGGCGAGACGCATAAGCAATCACTCGACCACCCTGCATAAGTACACATCCAAGTCCACTATAGGAAGCGTCACTGTAGATCACAAAACTCTCCCCTGAAATCGGCAAGGCCAGAATAGGAGTCGTAGTCAACCTTTCTTTCAGCTCTCGAAAGCTACGATCACATTCTTCACTCCAAACATACTTGACTCCTTTGTGTGCAAGGCGTGTTAGTGGAGTAGTAATCTTCGCGAATCCCTCCATGAACCGCCTATAATACCCTGCAAGTCCAAGAAAACTGCGGATCTCTGGAACAGTCGTCCGGCGAGGCCAATCTTTAATTGCCTCTACTTTCTTTCGGTCAACAGAAACACCACTCTCAGAAATCACATGCCCCAAAAATGCGACCTCTCGCAACCAAAATTCACATTTCTTCAATTTGGCATATAACTGTTTCTCCCGAAGAATTTGCATCACTGTTCTCAAGTGTTCTTCGTGCTCCTCATTACTTCGAGAAAAGGTCAGGATATCATCTATGAATACCACTACACACTGATCCAACAGCAGCTTAAAGATCCTGTTCATCAGATCCATGAATGCTGCAGGGGCATTGGTCAGCCCAAATGGCATCACTGTGAACTCGTAATGACCATAACGAGTGCGAAACGCTGTCTTATGCACATCCTCTGGCTTGATCTTCAATTGGTGGTAACCTGATTGAAGATCAATCTTTGAATACACCCGTGAACCTTGCAACTGATCAAATAGATCGTCAATTCGTGGCAACGGATATTTATTCTTGATTGTGATCTTATTCAGTTCACGATAATCAACACAAAGACGAAGCGTTCCATCTTTCTTCTTTACAAACAGAACTGGAGCTCCCCAGGGTGATACACCAGGCTTCACAAAGCCTTTATCCATCAAATCCTGCAACTGAGCTTTCAGCTCTCTCAACTCAGCTGGTGCCATTCTGTACGGAGCCTTCGAAATTGGCGCCGTTCCGGGAACCAAATCAATAACAAACTCAATTTCCCGATCCGGCGGCAATCCCGGTAACTCCGCAGGAAATACATCAAGAAACTCTCGAACCACTGGAATATCACTCAGTGCTGGAAGTTCCTTTTGAGTCTCCAATACAGTCGCCAAATAGGCTGTGCATCCACTACTAATCAACTTTCTCGCCCTCGTCGACGATACAGTCAGTGCAAAGAGTGAACTCTTGCATGCTCGATATACAACTTCCTTCTGCCCGGGTTCACGAAAAGTAATAATTTTACTTTCGCAATCAATCGTGGCATAGTACTTTGCAAGCCAATCCATTCCAAGGATCACATCAAAGCCTTTCATGCGGCTTAGCACTAGCAAGTCTGCTGGCATAATCCAATCACCAATCTGTACTGGACATGCCGCACACACTTCGTGGACACTAAATGTGTGCTCAGGGGCATACACCCACCAGGCATCCGCACTATCCGAAATCTCAATATCATGCGTCTTAGCAAATGAGCTACTGATAAATGAATGCGATGCACCTGTGTCAAATAATGCACGAGATCTAGTGCCATAAAGTAAAAGAATACCTGCCACAACGTCCTCAACTACGGCCGGCTCCTCTGCCTGAGCTGCAAATACACGACCACTCGGTGCAGATCGAGGTGTGTCCATACGGGTACTCGGTGCAGGCCGGGATGGCTCGTACTGACGCGGCACAAAAGTACATCCAGCTGACATAGCAGGTGGTAAACCAGAACGCTGTCTGGAGGGTGACTGGACTGAAGCTGTGGACTGTGCAGGTGATGCTCCCCTCGGGCAATCACGAATCATATGTCCCGGCTGACCACACTTGAAACATTTACCTTCCCGCTGTGGACAAGCCATCGGTCGATGATTTCCGCCGCATATCACACATCTCGGGGGTCCCTGATACCTCGACTGAGAACGTGGATACCGAGGGGGCCGTTTGGAGCTCGACTGTCCCCCGGCACCACTAGTGGTCCTTTTCTTTCCTTTTTCTCTTTCTCGTTCCCTTTCAAACGATTCGCGTTCATCACGCGCAATCGCATTCCCGCGCTCAACCCAAAGAGCTCGATCTAGAACTTCCTCAAAAGTTTTTAACTTTAGAGCATTGACTGTCCTGAATATGTCCGGTCGCAACCCCCGCTCAAAACACTCCGCTCGATCTCGATCCGTATGAACCATCCCAGGCACACAGTTCACCAAATGAGTAAATTCCCGTTCGTACTCCCGTACCGAACGGTTTTCCTGTCTCAATTTACGGAAGTCTTCCTTTATTTTCCTTTTATCACTGTCGGGAAAGTACTCCATAAATAACATCTCTCGAAACTCCTCCCAAGTGAGCGGTGGTAGGTTTGATGCCCGCTTTTTCTTGGCCTTTTGCCACCAAATTTGTGCATCTTTCTCAAAGCAGTGTGCCGCCAAAGGGACCTTATCCCTTTTCCAAAGTGTAAATATCCTCGAATAATGCCTCCATCGCTGTAAGCCATGTCTCCACTACCCACGGATCTGCTTCTTTTCCATCAAACATAGGCGGATTAAACCGCATAAATGCCTCTAGTACCTTTATAAATCGCGCGCGCTCAGCCTCTAACGCGGTCACATCAGAATCAGAGGGCCCAGAAACCACTGGAGGAATAGTCGGCGGAACAGGAGGCACGATCGTCGGCGCCTCAGATACAGGTACCTCAGGACTCCCAAGTGCTGCTGTTGTCGCCTGTCGCGACATTAAATCCTGTAGACTCCTTATATGTTCCTCCTGTCTCTGCATAGCCCCCACCAACGCGCTCACCTGAGCACGCAACTCCTGAACTTCATCAGACCCAGACTGCTCTGGCACCTCAGAAGGTGATGCCGGAGTGGATCTCGTCGCACGTCGCGGTGGCATTTCTCCTGAAATGAACCATTCACATTAGTAAAGTAAAACCAATCAGGCGAAAGCAATCAAGCGTATTTATACTCAACCTTTGGCTTTATGTTGTTGGCCACCAACATAACTACTTAAGTTGTGTATAGACAACACTTGGATCAGCCCCTAATTAACATTAGAGACTTACTAACAACTAACCCAATTTATTTAGCTTTTGCTATCATTAAATTCACGCCACTCACATTCCTGGTTCCTAGGTTGCCAATCCTAAGTCCCTTGGGTCATCCTAGACTTTTACTTATCACTTGCTCTGATACCACTTTATCTGTCACGTCCCGCTATCGCCAATTTAGTCGATTCGGGCCCGTACACAGATGCCGAACGGACAGAACCTACTCTGTCCGCCCAAGGCTCAACAACAACGAGTACATGTATAAAGAAATAAACAACTCCCAGGATAACATTTCAATATATAGGCAAGCAACAAACACAAGTGATAGTAAGCTAGCTATACTGAAAATTCACTGTAATTTAAAACTTCTAAACTGAACATACATAACTGAATAACTGAAATATTTAGTTATTTACATGCTCTTTATACACCCATTTACGAGTTTCTGTACATCAAAATGTATCACATGAAATCCAAAATGGTAAACTACTATACTCTGGTGTCAGCTAGTTAGGCTGCAGGGCTCTTGCCACGGTCCTCGGCCACACCGCTCGCACTCGAACCTGTATGGTTATTGGTATGAGAACTACTGAAAGTTCCCAGTGGGTTCGACCGCCGAATTCGCCGACTCACCCACTAGGTCTACTCAGGCATATGTAGGCAAGAAAGTAAACAGATAGTAACCAACTATAATATGTAACTACTACAATGCCTGTACAAAGCTGAAAGAATAATATNTAGTGGTATGAGAACTACTGAAAGTTCCCAGTGGGTTCGACCGCCGAATTCGCCGACTCACCCACTAGGTCTACTCAGGCATATGTAGGCAAGAAAGTAAACAGATAGTAACCAACTATAATATGTAACTACTACAATGCCTGTACAAAGCTGAAAGAATAATATATAAAGCTGTAAATGTGCATGCATGCTTTTACTGAATTTACCCAATCTTTTGGTTAACCTTTTGGTTAACAATAACTCACTGACACTATCCCAAATATCGGGGAGACGCAACCTGCACCCGACGGGACTGTCAACTGGGGGAGACGCACCTCCTGGTCCAGTAAAGATGACTACTCCGGAGCTCATCGTTCAAGGAGGAGCGACCTACCTTGAACCAAACGAATGTGAGTATAATCTAATCCTCCTTTAGAGGATTCAATAATAGACGATGTCACACTTAACTCTAACTAGCTCTTTAGGCTAGTTTCACAATTCCATTTCTCGATGCTAACCCAATCTCTAATTAGAATGTCACCAAGTTTACTATTGTTATAGTCCATGCATTCATAGGGTTCTATGTCCACATTCTATTATTCATATATTCTCATTATTGATAAGCATTTGCATAATCAAATCTCATTTACATAATATCAATACCCTATAATGCATGATTACAATGTAAATATGCTCAATGAATTAGCATAGACATAAAAGGTGATTCAAAGATTTCGGATAGCACCACCCACCTGAAGTGGTGTAAATCAACTAAGATCAGTGTCTCGGAATGCGTCGACAACTATCTCTCGCTACTTAGTGCGAATAGCACTAGAACGGTCTCTACCGTAATCAGCGCGTCGTCGACCTGTCGGAATGTCAATTAAGACTTTTGGACAAGTTTACTTTTCACTTAAACAAGTATAAAAGAGATTAAACTTGAGTCATATCTCATATTTTACAAGTTAGCCTTTCAATTCCAAGTATTTATATGTATGCATATACTATCATTTACATATGTATATCATCTCAAAGATGATTTCAGCATTGGCTGAAATCTAGTCTCATGCTGCCTTCTCAGCATTAAGCAATCAATTTCCATGCCAAGTTAGTGCTGAAATCTGCTGTAAGGGAAGTGAATTCTCGAAACCCGAGGAATAGACTTCGCCAGGAATCGACTGATTGTCGAGTGTGTAAGCTTCGAAAGGTTCGAAGGTGATCACAATGCATAAGGTGCATTGAGGAGGTGTCCGCGAGAGCACCAGTGCAAAAGCTGCACTGGAGCAAAAATGCTCTCGGGGACCGGTCCCTGGCAGGGAGGGACCGGTCCCATCAGGCTGGGCTGCGGGGGTCTCTGATGAGACCGGTCCCTGGCAGGCAGGGACCGGTTCCCGAACGTTGGCTCAGCGAGAGAAGCCGAAATTTGGCTAAGTCCCGAAAGTGTTGCTCTCGGGAACCGGTCTCTCGGACAAGGACCGGTCTCCCGGGGACCGATCTCTCAGGCAAGGACCGATTCCCGAACGCGAAATCCCCTCTGCCTGGTTGTGCAGCTTTCGGGGACCGGTCTCCCCGAGCAGGGACCGGTCCCTCATTGCGAAAATGGCCCAGGGAGGGCTGTTTCAGGAAATGAAAAGTTGAGGGGGCTATTTGCAAAATGGCCTATATGAGGGCTTGGGGACCCCTCTCTCTCCCTCAGTTGCTCTCTCCCCCTCTCTCACACTCCTTTCCTTCTCTCTCTCTAGAAAGGAAAAGAAGAAGAAGGAGAAGAGGAAGAAGAAGAGGAAGGAAAAGAAGGAGAAAGAGAAGGAGAAGACTAAGAAGAAGAAGAAGATCGTCTTCTTCTCTCCCTCTTCAAGCTTGGAGCTTGGTATTGAGGTAAACCTCAAACCCTTTCATGGTGGATTTTGGAAGCTAGGGTTTTATAGCTTGGAATTGGTTCAAATGGAACCTATTGGAGCTAGGGAGAAGGTTCGAGCTCGAAATTGAAGCTCGCACCGCGGATTTCTCCAGTATCGAGATTTAGGGCTCAGGAATGGGGTTTTGGCAAATCTACGGTTTTGATCTAATTTGATGGGTCGCAAACCAAATTGCTAGGTCTCTGAACGCGTCGGCGAAGACGGTTCGTCGATCCGTCGAGTGGGTGCGGAGTTATCGCCAAGAAGACCTTCGGAGCTTCGTTCTCGCCTAGAAGGCCAACGAGGCGTCGAGACGTCGGCGAATCGCAATCGAAGAGTCACGGCATCACCACGAGGTGGGGGAGTGCCATCCCGAAGCAGTCGGGCTACTCTTTATGTCTGAGTACTAATATCGACCATTTGCATATTGTGATATAGTATTATAGGGTGTTACATGTGACTGTGCATATCCTTGCATGCTAGTGATGTATAGGTCGTGGATACCATGAATGAAAACCTAGTATGCATGAGTTAAATACTATGAGATAGTCGCCCTATATATGATGAATATGTTTATGTGAATATGAACCTAGTGTATTGGAAACTAGTGTATCAAGAACTTGTCAAGAGAACGAGTGGCATCTAGTTAACCCTAAACATTGAACGAGTGGCATTAAGTAGTGCAAGAGTGGCATGAGAACACTAGTATAGTTGAGATACTATGTTGCTATCACCCCTGGTTGAGTAGGGTGTTCCCAGTTCATGAGATTGGATCGAGCTCACTTAGCCTGTCTGCACCTGTGGAGGTAGCTCCTCACAGGTAGTGCACTCCGGAGTTTGGCACGCGAGGGGGCCAGTGTAGTGCCCTTGGACCAGTGTAGTGTCCGCAGGCGGTCTCGGGGTAGGTGAATAGCTAGCCACCTCCCCTATGAGACTTAGAGACGTGAGACTGTGAGCGAACCTTGCGTTCGCCGAGAGATTGGGTAATCAGATGAGTGACCTTGTTGTTGAACATGGTAGTATGATAGTCAGCTTCCTTGCTATGAGTTCCATGCATGCATTACACTGGATTGAGGCATTGATAGATTATAGTTGCTCATTACTTTTACTGCTTTCAGTCTTACATATCTATCTATCTGCATATCTATCTGTGCCTGCTTAAGACCTAGTGGGGAGATCGGCGGAGTCGGCGGCCGAACCCACTGGGAACTATTCGTAGTTCTCACTCCACCACATTGCAGGTCCGAGCTCGAGCGTCCCGGGAGAGGATCGCGGTAAGGGCGTAGCGCCCTAGTGGTTCATGTTCTAGCTAGCTCTCCTCCCTTTTTGCATTAGCCCTACCCTGCACTTATGTTTGAGCGTAGATGATGTATAGGGTGAGGTTGAGAGGATTGTGTATACATTGTATAGTTTTGGAAGAATACAAGTTGTAATAATTGTATAAAGTTAAATGGATTAATAGTTAAGTACATCTCTCTTTTATCACTTGTATGCTTTACATGTGTTGCTTGCTCTTAGTTGATAAGCACTGTTTGTGCTCTTGTGGTTGTTGTATGATTGTGTATGTATTCAAATGGTTTCCTGGGAACTTGTTGTACGCAATCTAGTGGTTTGAGCCTTGGGCGGACAGAGGAGGTGCTGTCCGTTCGGCTGTCCGTTCGCCGCGCCCGAATCGTGCCAAATAGGCAGCGGACTCGGGGCGGGGGCGTGACATCTGCTCCCTTGCAATCATTTCAGCATATGCCAAATAGTTCACTTTCAGCTTCAATACTTAACAGATTTCCATGTTGAAATCTGCTTCTTTATCAGGCTCTAGACAGCATATGCACTTATACTCTTATAAATACTTCTATAGTAATTAACGCTTACTAACCCAGAGCTATCTTAATCTCACCTGTGATTAAGCTTCCTCGAATTAATCTCAGATCCAAGGATCTTTCTTGCTGTCCTGCAGCAACAACTCAATGCTCCAAGTCTTTTCCCTTCTCTAGTTTACACTTAGTTTCCTGCATGCATACACCATTTTAACTATTCAAGAACTTCTTTTAGGCCATAACTTTCATCCAAGCTGAGCTAGCTATCATTTACCTTGAGCTTCAGCTCTTTCTCAGCTAGTTCCTATGCTTAGATAGGCCTCACAACCATCAACCCACAAGCTGCCAGAATTTCATCAAGATTCTAGTCCTGGCAGCACCAACTTGATCTTTTAACTCTTTTATAATTAATCAATCTGATGGTAATTGAGTATAGCATCAACTTACCTTAGTTTAGGATCTTATCAAATTGATCTTAGCACCAACATCACCAACAGCACAAGCTTGCTGTTCCAACAACAAGAAATCAGCTCCAATTCTGAAATTTCAGCAATAACTCTTAAGTCGATTCATTCGGAAGCAACTACTTCGACTATAATCCAATATAGAATGAACTTACTCTAACTTGATGCTGAATCAACTTGTTTACCGCATCAAATGGTCCTCTCCTTCATTTCGACAGCACCAAAAACAAGAACTCCATCAAGCTGTTGGCATAAATAGCTTAAGATTGCTATTCGGCCACCTCCACAAGTCCAGAAGCATCCAGGTTGCTACCAATTCACCAAGGTTCAGTCCTGGCAGCAACCAAGTCTTCATCCATCTTTCCTTTAAGGTAAGTAACTTACTTATAATCAAATATCAGTTTAACTTACCTTAATTTCGAACTTTCTCCAATTGGTTCCCTGTTCTCAGCTCAAAACACAAAGAGGACTCATCTCTCTCAAGCTATTCTCCCTTAGCTTGATCTAGGGCTGAAGAAATGAAAAGGAAAAAGAAAAGATAAGGATCAGCTGCTAAAGAGGCACCCCAATACGTGGACACATCCTAAGAAACAGGGGTCAAGTGATAAGAACAAAAGTTTGCACATAAGCCCTTCAAAAGTTGAAAACTGCATTGCAGTCCAGTGCAGCCCGCACTTACTGTACCGGTACAAGAATGTGTACCGGTACAGGGCAGCAGCATCAGTAGCAGCAGCAGCATCAACAGCTGCTTCATCTCTCTTTTCCTCTTATTTAATTCACTCAAACTTGATTCTAACACTTCTAAAACATGCCAAATAACCTTCCCAAGCTACCAAATTAATTTGGGAGCAATTCATTTCAAATTTGACATCATACGGTTCATTTTGACCAAATCGACTACAAAATTCAGCATTAGGGTAATAATGGCAATTGGAGTTCTTTAGCCACTCCAATTCCATTCATATCTCTTCTCACACTTCCAAAATGTCTCAATGACTTATCTCAAACCTCTACTTAGGTTTAGAAGCCTTTAATTTCCATTTTAGCATTATTGTCATCAATTTGATCACAATTAGCCTATGATCAGATTTCAGCCTATTACAACACCCCCCACCTCTTGGTGATGCTAAGACGCCGTAATCTAATTTTTCACAATTTTTAGACTTCTATGCCGCTTGCTACGACGAAACGGAGCCGAAACGGTCCCCATTTTTCTCGATTTCTTTGCATATGCTCATCGTATCGCCGAACCGAGCGCACCAATACGTTCGTTGACCTACCAATTAGGTTAGAATGCGATCAATCCCAAGCTTAGACCTCAAAATCCAAAAATCCTAACTATAGGTCCCTATACAATGTCATCTTCTCCATTCAAGGTCCTTGGCATGAAAAATATGGGAAAAATCTTCCATTGATCTCATAGAAGCATGCTAGAAGGGAAAATAACCCAAAACCTAGTTTAAACTCTTGAAAACTCATCTAGAGTCCAAAGCTTTCATCCAAAAGCTCTTGCTCAAGCTTGCCACGACCTTGGGAAGCTTCTTCTCCAACTAGATCCCTCCAAAACCCTCCTTGATCCAAGCTCTAGAGAGAGAGGAAGAGAGAGGAGAAGGTTTTTAGAGAGAGAGAGGGAGCCCTAATGTGGTTGGGTTGAGAAAAATGAGGAGAAGACCTCATTCCCCCAACCTATACACCCCACACATGCCACTTTTGTACTTAAACCCCTCAGCTTTTCACCATTCACCACATTCTAGACTGGGCAGTTTTCGTATGCGGGGACCGGTCTCTCCCCGCAGGGACCGGTCCCCGAGAGTAGGTTTTTTAGGACTTAGCCGCTGGGGGCCATTTTCGCTTACGGGGATCAGTCTCTCCCTGCAGGGACGGGTCCCCGAGAGCGCAACTCTCAGTCTTTGCTTACGGGGACCGGTCTCTTCCCGGAGGAACCGGTCCCCGAGAGCGTAACTCTCAGGACTTAGCCAATTTCCCCTCTGTTCGGTTGGCTCGCGTACGGGGACCGGTCTCTCACCCAAGGACCGGACCCCGAGAGCAAGTTTCTCAGGACTTAGCCAAATTCTCAGTTTTTGGGCAACTCTCGCGTACGTGGACCAGTCCTTCTCTGAGGGACTGGACCCCGAGAGCACAAAAACTGGGACTTAGCCAATTTTCTCAGATTTTGCTCTCTTGAGTCCTTTAACTCTATACCAAGGTTCCAATGCACTTAGAACCTATTCCAACTCGTTTTACTCCGTGTTCCGCTCATTTCGACGGAACTCGGCACGTTCTACGGGGATGCGATATGTGATATCGGGCTTGTAGCGGTACCAGTGCAGTTTTTCTGTCAACCCGAGGCTTGGGTTTGCGCGTACCGTGGACTTGTACCGGTACAACTTAATTCCCATTTACCGGTACGCAGTGCAAATCGTAGTCTGCTTATTTTTTAGGGGTGTTTTTGGAATTGTAGAAACACTACAAGCATCCCCACGACCCCCTGGTGTTCTCTGAGCTTGGAAACAGTGGAGAAGAAGGTAAGGGAGCTCTCCCCTTCCCCTCTTTCATTTTCTTTCATTTTAGTTAGAATTTTTGAAGATTAAACTCTTTTTTTTTTACTTCTTTTGCTTCTTGGTGCTAATTCCACCATAGGAGAAGCTTTGGCTTGGTGTTTAGAGCTTGTTTGAGGATCAACCTTCAACCCTAGCTGGTTTCTAGGGCGGTTTGAAGTTTCTGAAGAGGTTAGAAACTTGTTTTTCCCTTTTTATCCATGTTTTGATGGATTTCTTGTGTTGAAACCCTAGAATGAGAAATTAGGGTTTGTTTTGAGGATTTTTTATTTGAGACTTTTGGGACTTATTTGATAGGTGTAGAATCTTCATTTAGGTTGGATTAGAAAAACTCTAGCTCTCATTTGGATATAAAGAGGGATTTTCTATACTTTAGGTGAGTTTTGTCCTATACTTGGGTTAATTTTGAGATGAATACTTTGGGTGTTCATTTCGTTTGGCTAACCCTCTTAGAGTTATCTTTAGGGAGCTAGGAGGCTAGTGGACACCTTCGTCGGTGCAAACGAAGGGGTTTTGAAGAGCTCTTGGTGGGTTTGGCCTCACCAAAATGAGAAAATCTTGCCTATGTCATTTTAAATATTGTAAAATAAAAAATCATACATATTCATGCTAGATAGGGCATATATGAATTTTAGAATGCTTAAAATGCACATGTTGTGTACAATGCAAATTTGGATCTCTATATAGTAGAGAGTTATTCATGTTGGAATCATGCATTTGACTAGCATTCTTATATGTGACCGAAATCATATTTCATGCGGTAAAATGACAAGTACATTATGTTCTTGGACTTAGAATTCACATTGACAAAGGAGAAAACGTAACGCCATAAAGAGGCAATAGACTTGAATGATGTGTGAGCTAGTAAGCTAATGTCATGAAGTGGCATTAGGCTTGGAATATGCTTTGACCTAGTAAGCTAATATCATGAAGTGGCATTAGGCTTGGAATGTGCTTGAACTTAGTAAACTAATATTATAAAGGGGCATTGAGATTGATATATGGTTAGACCTTACTTTGGAATATAGAACTAGACCTATAGGGTTGCTAGTACTTATACCATGTTGAGATATGATGACATCGGACTTGAGACGGTTGATTATGCTTGCTTGCCATTTGTGTTCATTCGCACATGTTTGTGAGGGTCGCTCCCTACAAGCCGGTTGTAAGGAAGTGAATTCTCGAAATTCAAGAGTTGTACTTCGTCCAAGATCGACTAATTGTCGAGTAAGTACCCTTCGTAGAAGCCAAAGATGTCCAAAATACAAAAAGTGCTTTGGAGTCGAGTCCACGAGAGCAAGAAATGCAAAATCTACATTTTTAGCAGATTGCTCTCGGGGTTCGGTCCCTGGCAGGGAAAGACCGGTCCTCGAGGCTGCTGGTTGCGGGGTTGCCTGAGACAACCGTTCCCAGGCTGAGGAAACAGGTCCCCGAAGGCGACACCAGCGAGAAAGCCAAAAATTTGGCTAAGTCCTGAAATCCTGCTCTCGGGGACCAGTCTCTCAGGCAAGGACCGGTCTCCCGAGGATCGGTCTCTCGGGGAGAGACTGGTTCCCGAACACGTGATAGCTGGAGAGGCTCTCGGGGACCAGTCCCAGGCAGGGAGAGATCGGTCCCTCCGCGCGAAAATTGCCCAGTCAGGGCAGGTTAAGAGATATAAAGTGGAGGGGCTTGGCTGCAATTATGCCATTAGTAAGGGGTATAGAGAGCAAAGAGCTCTCTCTCCCTCTCTCATTTCCCCTCACTCTCTCTCAGTCCTCTTTCTCTCCCTCTCTCTCTCTAGAAAGAAAAGAAGGAGAAGAAAGAAAAGAGATGGAGAAGAAGGAAATGAGAAAAGAAGAAAGAGGAGAAGAAGAAGAAGAAGGAGGAGATCAAGCTCAAGGAGGCTTGGAGCATCTCCCTCTTCCTCTCCTCACCTTTGGAGCTAACCTAGAGGTAAGCTCTTGAACCCTAACATGTGAAATCTAAGGTGTTAGGTTTTGAGCTTTTGAGATGAGGTCAAATGGATCTCTAGCACCATTGTTGGTGGACTAGAGCTAGAGGCTAGGGTTTCATGGTGCTATTTGCATGATGCTAACCCTAGGGCACCCAAAATGGGGTTTTTGTTAAACTATGAGATTGATCTCATTTGAAGGCATGTAAACCTAATTGTTACATAACGAAACGCGGGGGCGAAGTCGGATTTTCGATTCGTCTAGCGGGTGAAGAGCTATCGGCCAAATAGGACCGATTGAGCATTGTTTTGAAGCAAGGAGGCCAAGACTTCGTCGTAAAGTACGCCGAGAAGCATTTCTAGAGCCTTCGTACCTTCAAAAGGTGGGGGGTGTCATCCCGAAGCAACCGAGCTCCTTTCTATGTCTTAGAAGTAAATGATTTTCATCTCTTGCATGTTGCATTGTAGGATTGCACCGTAGTACCTTTTCCTTATGCTTCTAAATGTTAACCTAGTGTATATGGAATACTTGGTGAGATAGATAGGTAAGGATTGGGTCGGAACATGGATCCTATAGTGCCAAAGGAAAGAGATGAACACGATGGGTGTTTGGTGACATAGAGAGTGGCATCTAAATGTTAAAGAACAAACGAGTGACATCTAAATGTCAAAGAACAAACGAGTGGCATTAATGTAGTGTATTTGACACTAGAGGTTCTTTATGAACTAAGGGATAGGTGGATCCCTTAGAAACTGACTCATGAACAATGAACTTAGTAAAGCTAAGTAGTTATGCATGAACACCGGAATAATGAGTTCCGAGAGATGTTGGCCCTAGTTCGTAGGGTATCCTCACTTGGAGAGGATAGATCAAGCTCACGGTCTGTATTGGGGTGGTATATCCATCCATTTCCTCACATGGAGAGGAATTGTCGTCGAGTACTCTGGAGTGTCGGACGATTAGGACAACATGGATGTCCACAGACAGTCCGGGTTCGGGGGCACATGGAGTTCCCTTACCCAACTGGGATGGATATGTGAGACGTAGGTGAACCCAAGGGTTTCGCCACAGATTGGGTAAATGAATAGTTAATATGGTCATTGAACATTATTATTCGAACATGGATCGAACTTGTTAGCATGATAGTACACCTTTACTATATGATGCATGTATTCATTACACATGATTATGGGCATAGTAGCATAGTTTTCCTATTATGTCTTTATAGTTTCAGATATCTATCTATCTATCTATCTATCTGCTGTTATTTATGCCCACTTGGACCTAGTGGGGAGATCGGCAAAGTCGGCGGCCGAGCCCACTGGGAACTATGGAAGATAATTCTCACCCCACTCTACCTCCAGTGCTAGGTACAGGTTCGCTGAGCGAGGATCGCGGCAAAGGCATCGCGCCCGAGCAGTGAGGACTTGGTAGAGTAGTAGCTTTCCTTTTTGCATTAGCACACCTATGTATTGAGAGAGAGATTCATGTAGGTGAGGATTTGGAGAGCTACGTACCTAATGATCCAATGTATTCATTATGGAGAAAAAGATGTAAATGTAAAAGAATGCAACTATTGTAATAGTTAGTAAAGCACTCTCCTTATTTCACTCGTATATCTTGTGGATTGCTTGCTCTTATCGTTGTTGGCACTATTCGTGCCCTCATTGATTGCGTACTTAAAGAATTTAAATCCTGGGTAAATTCTTGTACTCGATCTGTCGTTGAGCCTTGGACGGATAGGGGAGGTGCTGTCCGTTCGGCGTCCGTTCGCCGCGCCCGAACGGGACCAAATTGGTAGCGGTTTTGGGGTGGGGGCGTGACAGCTGTTGGTATCAGAGCATTAAGAGCAAGTAAAAAGAGAAAGTCTAGGATGACCTAGGAGACCCTAGGTTGGTAAACCCTAAGGTTATAGGTGCGTGAGTGGAACGTGAACCTATAACGGTGGCGGAAGTTGATTCGATTGGGTCGAAGTGGCGATAGGTCTCTAGTAGTCGCTAGAGATTGATTAAAGTGGTATTAGTTCTTGACCTGAGGTGGTTGTGTCGGCTGCCGACAACATGATTCTAAGAGTCGAGAATGAGTACACTTATGCTTTCGCCCGATTTCGTTGTTGAGTCGTCATATGTCGTAATTGCGACGAGACGAACGGGTTAAGATGATTAACCAAGTACTTACGTTTCCGGAGCCAATGGCACCAAGAGGACGCCTGAGCACGAGGTCTACTCCGGCACTGCCTCCCGAGGTGCCCGAGCAGGCTGAACCAAACGAGATGGATCAGTTGCGGGCGCAAGTGACCGCATTGACCAATGTGGTGCAGCGCCAGGAGACCCGATTTGAGCGGCTCCAGGAGCTGATGGAGCGGCAGATGGCGGTGACGACCGCTATGGCGACGGACGACCGTGTCCCACCTGTACCCTCGACGCGCGTACCTGAAGCAGCTGAGGGTGAGGGCATCGCGGCGGTTCCGATGACGGCACGTCCACTGCCGGCGATTATTCCACAGGCGGCGTCGGGATCGGCGACAACCGATGTGACGGCCAAAGACGTGGAGGGAGAGCGCGCGCTGGCGGCTCTTATTAAGTTCAACAAGTTCCATCCACCCATCTTTGAGGGCGAAAAGGTGGAGCTGGCGATGGTCGAGTCTTGGGTCAACTCGATGGAGACTCTCTTCGAGGACCTACGTACCTTGGAAAGGGACAGGTGTATCTTGCTACCCACTGCCTGGAGAAAGCGGCGAAGGTGTGGTAGAAGCGCGTAAAGCGAGATCGGCCTTCCGATCTCCCGCCGATGTTGTGGGAGGAGTTCAAGAGGGCGATGTTCGCCAACTATTTCCCCGACACATTGAAGCGGAAGATCCAAGAGAAGTTTCGCAAGTTGGAGCAGGGGGACCGCTCAGTAACAGAGTATGAGCAGGAGTTCTCCTACATCATTGACTGTGTCCCGGAGTTGGTGAGAGATGACCGGGACCGGGCCGAGTGGTTCTTGCGAGGACTTCGGCTGGGAATCTACAAGGCCGTGAAGATACTCAAGCTCACGACCTTTGTGGAGGTCTTCGACCGAGCACTTTGGGCGGAGCACGGAGACGCCCACATTCGGGAGGAGTTGTTGGCCGAGTCCAAGAACAAAGACAAGAAGCGTCAAGGCGGCGGTTCGGGGGGTCAGACACGTTCCAAGAAGCCCCCGAAGTATCGACGGACTCAGCAAAAGGGCAGTGGGGCGCGACGGTGCGTCGTATGTGGCGGAGACCACCCAATGTCACGTTGCGAGCAGCGCCACGACAAGTGCTACAAGTGCGGGCAACCGGAGCACCTCATACGGGGTTGCCCGGGAGGAGGAGCCTCACCTACCCCATCCACTGCATCGGCGCCAGCGATTCCGGCTCACTATGGAGGAGTTCCACCGACGGCCGTGTCGACGGGACGCGCGATGATGCCGCGCATGCCCGAGATGGCATGATCGACCCCGAGCGGACGGGTATTCGCCGCTCAGGTCCAAGCCGAGGAGCCTGCGGAGGCGGAGGAGCATCGCCTTGTGGCAGGTATGGTTTTAATTAACGGAGTTCGCTCCAGGGCTATGTTTGATACAGGTGCCACGCATTCATTCATTAATAGATCATTCGCACGCATGCATGACATACTCATAGAGGCGAGTGACAAATGGCGAGTTGAGGGCCCTGGGTCGACATTTAACACATATACAGAATGCTCATCGTGTCCAGTGCAAGTAGGCAACTGGATAATGCCCATTAGGATGCTAGAACTTAAGAACCTCAAGGAGTTTGATGTCATACTGGGCATAGACTGGCTGTAACATACGAGATTTTGGTATAAAAATAAAAATAAATAAAAATAGTGTGAGAAACTATTTTTATTGAATTTGTAGAAGTAAAACATAAGTCAGAAGTGACTTGTGCTGAAATCGAAATGAAAACAGAAGATTTAGAATTTTTGTTGAAAACGGGACAGATAAATTAGCAGAAAATGCACAGTCTCAGAAAATTATGAAAATTGGAGAATAAGTCAGAAATATTTTTATGAGGCTAGATTTAAAGTTTCATATTTTTCTGACACCCGTAGAGTGAGAAATAAAATCCGACAGCTATCTGATAAAGATTACAGTTCGGTACAGTTTTCAGTGACCAAACGGGGTCGAAACTGAACCAGCGATCGTCAGCTTGTTAAGTTAAGTAAAACCGAACATGACTGTCAAGTTTGAGCTCAAACGGACATTCAGGGAGCTCCGGCGAAAGTTATCAGATTTCAAGCTGCCCGAGAGTGAATAGTGTCTTGGGGGTATTATTAAGAAGCTGTTGCTTCTTCTTCTCCTTCGGCCGCACACCACACACACACGCGACACACACACACACGCATACATGGAGGGAGAGAGAGATCTCCCTTTCTCTCTCTAAATCTCTCCCAAAAAGAGAGGGTTTTGGTGGAGATTGAAGCTCAAGGATGGATTTTCATCTTCTTTATCTTCTTCCTCTCCATTAGAGCAAGCTTTGAAGGTAAGCTTCAAACCCTTTAATGGCATTTCTCTCTAGTTTGGTTTTTAAGCTCTAAGAATGGATTTAGAGGTATTCTAGCATGCTAATTAGAGGTTTGATGCTTGAAATCAAGGCTCTAATGGTGGATTTTTACCTATTGAAACCTAGAGCTCCAAAATGAGGGCTTTAATGGTAGATCTTTAATGCTTGGTTTAAATACCTTATAAATGGATTTAGAAGAGTCCTAGCATACTATCTAGATGATTAATGCTTGAATCATGGATCAATTTAGTGATTTCTTGCATAGTTGTAACCTAGGGCTCCAAAATGCAAACTTTCAAAATATGAGGGTTTGATCTCATTTGACCCTTCGTAAACCTAATTGCTAGGTAACGAAACGCGTTGGCGAAGACGGTTCGGCAATCCGACGAGCCGTTACAAAGTTATTAAAGAAATGGACGTTTAGGCTTCGGGTCCGCCGGGAGGGCCGAGGCGATATCGTAAATTCATGAAAATGGATTTGAAGCATCGTGGCACATAACCGAAGACCTTTAATTTTCGGATCGTGAATTGGAGGCCGTTCGGGTGGTCGCGCAAGAGATCGGGCCAAACCGGGTGCCGGGTGCCGCGGGAGGCCGATTGCAAGTGTCGACAAGCAATCGGAATGCGAAATGAGGTGGGTTGTGTTTACCGAAGCGACTAGGTCGCCCTTTATGTCTAAGAAATGAGATTTCATATTGATGCATGTTGACATATAATGTGAAATGCTAGAGGAATGCATTTGACATAATGTAAGAATGTGAAAAGAATGCATGTTAACATATTATAGAAATGCTAGATAAATGCATGTGATTAATGCTTTGAATGCATAAGATAAAGGGCATATGAATGTTAACATTATAAGAACATGATAAGAGGAATGCATGATGACTTAGTGTAAATAGTGCTAGATGAATGCATTGAGTAATGTTAAAGTTTACATGATAAGCATGCATGGGGATAATGCTAAGTAATGGTATGATAAGCATGATGTAGAAATAATAAATGCAAGCATGTGGCTAATGCTAAGATATACTTGATGATCATGTTGTAGAGATACTAATGTTAAGAAATGGAAATGTGCATATGGACAATCTATATACGTTAAATCGAGTGGCATTAAACCTAGAGTCATAGACATAGGTTGGACATGGAGGATATGAATCTAGTGCCAAAGAAGATAGGTTGGACATCAAGTGGCATTAAACCTAGTGTATTGAACATAGGTTGAACAAGTATAGTGTGAACCTAGTGTCATGAACCTAGCAAACACTTGTGGCATTGAGCATATATATTTGTATCATTCATACATAATAGGGCTAAGTACATGTGAACCTTGGTTACTTTCAATGACATGTTTCTAACGTAGTTGAACATAGAGAAAGATAGAACCATAATGGACATGTATGTTAGAACCCTATTATTGTGTGAATGTGAGAGTTGGACTTGGACATTAGTAAACAAAGGCGACATTGACAATAGAGACATTGATATGCATAGAGGATATAGTTGTTAAACATAGTTTAACCAAGAGTGGCATTGGACCAATTGACATAGAGTAGCATGATTAAATAGGTAGAAACCTATTGTGACATTGGCATTGTGACTAGTGGCTACGAATCCTGAAGTTGAGGATTGATCGATACTCACGATAAGTCTTGGCTTGAGGGAGGTAGCTCCCCCTCGGGCGGTGCGCTCCGGAGTTGGTCACCACTGGGCGTGGTAAAGTCCCCCCAGAAGACGGTCCCTAGGGAGGTTCGAGTCCCCCGTTATTAAGGGATTTTGGGTTGTGAGTCATTGGGGTTAACATGGTTAACCGGTAAGTGTCACGCCCCCGACCGCACTACCCGAAAACAGTACGAATTTGGTCCGTTTCGAGGGCGGCGTGCGTGATGCCGAACGGACAGAGTTTCCCCTGTCCGCCCAAGGCTAAGCAACAGATTGTGTACAACAAGTCCCCAGGAAAAACAACTTGCATTCATACACAATCAACAACGAAACGAGAGCACAAACAGTGCTACAACCAACTAGAGTAAGCGATACAAGTAAAATCATACAAGTATACAAAAGAGAGAAACTTAACTATTTAAACATAAACCAGTACATATAAAATCCTTCCCAACATCATTAGCTTTAAACCTTTATTTACAACATGTATTCTTTTCATCAAAATATAATACATCAAATCTCTTCAAAAACCTCACCCTATACAACATCTACTCTCAAAGGTATAAAACCAAAAGTACAGGGTGGTGCTAATGCAATAGGAAAGGTAAACTATCTATCAAACCGCTAGGGCGCTAAGCCCTTGCCGCTATCCTCCCGCTCAGTCGGGGCGCTCGAACTAGTACCTGCAACGAGGATGTGAGAACTACGAATAGTTCCCAGTGGGTTCGGCCGCCAACTCCGCCGATCTACCTACTAGGTCTTAAGCAGGCATAGAGAGATATATATGCAATATATATAAAACTAAGCTAAACTGAAAGCAGGTATGTGAAACAGGTATACCAAGCTATGCCTCAATCTGACGTCATGGATGCATGAACAATAAGTAAAGCTGGGTAAGCAAGCAACTATGAACATCTACAACAGCTATCACAGTAAGTTCTAAAACATACTACTAGGAAAGCAAATAAGCTGATATGAACAATGAGTAGTTACTATGAACATCAATCACGGGTAAAACTCAATGGGTAACCCAATCTCCAAGTGAACACAAGGTTCGCAAACAAGGCTCACATGTCAACCTCCGAGGGATGCCTAACTGGACTATCCCCGAGTACGCCTGCGGATAACAAGCGGCTATCCGAGCAGCAAGCAGGCTGCCTCTCTAGTGACCAACTCCGAAGCGCACAACTTGAGGGGAGCGACCCCACCAAGCGGAGACAGGCAATGTGAACGTGATCAACTCACGAGCAACAACAACCCTTTGAGGGTAATATCAGCATAGATCAATAAGTTCTTGTACCCATTCTCATAGTATCTCAACTACACTAATACGATCATCTCAAGTAGACATCAACATATGCCACTCAGTCATAGTTTTCTAACTAGGTGCCACTCGTCATTTAAACTCATCATCACACTAGTTACATCATACTAGTTCTTTAGCAACATAAGCATTAATCATCTCACATAGGGTCTAGGTTTTTATCAAATAATCATCATGCATACTAGATCATGAACCAACCAAGCAAGATAAATTGAACTGCTAGCATGCAAGTGTAAGCAATAACGTCTATCTCTAGTCCTATATGAATATGCACAATATGCAATTAGATCGATATTAAAATTAGACATAGAAGGTAGCCCGATGACTTAGAGATGGCACTCCCCCACCTTAGGTGATGCCGAAAACACTCCGAGACGCGCTCTCATGCTAGTCTTGTCGCCGCTTAATTTTCATTGGGTTAGCTTTAACCCTTTAGCACCTCAAATGGCGATACCTTCGCGCTCGATTCTCGTATCGACGAACTGTCTTCGCCTACGTGTTTATGAGCATAAGAATTAGGTTTCTAACCCCTCAAAAGAGATCAAACCCTAATATTTGCAAAATCCCCAAAATCTAACCCTAGGTTTAGCACCCATGGGAAGCAATGGTTTCTAGCTTCATTGCGAGCTAAATCCATGATCTCTAAGCTCATTAGGTTCTATTTGAACCATTAAAACCAACAAAAACCTCCCAAAACCCTAGATTCACAAGTTGGGGTTGAGGCTTACCTCTAGGGTTTGCTCCAAAGCATGCCCTAAGCCAAGAATGAGGAGGGAAAAGAGCTTCTTCGTCTTCTCCTTGATCTTCTCCTTCTTTTCTCCTTCTTCTTCTCTTTCTTTCTCTCATTCTTTCTTCTTCTCCTTCTTCTTTCGGTTAGAGAGAGAGAGAGAGCTATGAGAGGGAGAGAGAGGCTGAGTGAGTGAGAGGGAATGGCTGAGAGAGAGGGCTAAAAGGCCTCTATTGTAACAAAATGCCAAAAAGCCCCTCTATTTTTTATTTTTCCAAAATAGTCCTGCTGTTCATGCGCCCTTGTACCGGTACACGGGACCTTGTTCCGGTACAAGGCCTGGGTGACAGCAAAAACAGAGCGCAACCCGAGAGCTCGGGTTCTCGGTTTCGTCGGGTCTGTACCGGTACAAGCCCCTTGTACCGGTACAGCGCCTGGAGCCTTCAAACCAAAGAGCTACGCAGCCTGGCTGCGATGGTTGTACCGGTACAGCCATCATCCTTGTACCGGTACAGCAACTCCAGAATGCTGTTTTAACTTTGTTTCGGCTCCACTTCGCGCCGATCGATGTCCAAACCATTCTAACACCTTTAGAACTAATTTTTGCTCTTCAAATTTGTCGGAATGCCGAATGGGACTTGTCCAAATTGTTTAGTCGCCCACTTTGGCCCATTTGGCCAAAGTTAGCCAACGTCGTCGAATTTCGATACCTTACAGTAAGATTAGGTCAAAGCCAAGTGAATGTATAGCATTATGTGTTACGGGTTTGGTATCCCAGTTGAGAGGATTTAGGGCTGAGGTGTATGTGAGACGTCCATCACCTCGAGCCTAGTTTTGGTGCGGTATTCCGCAGTTGATTGACTCGAGACCGAGTCGGGTGGTTAGCTTGGCTAGGGTAGAGGAAAACCTTAGGAGCAAATAACCAATGATGTAAAGTGATAAGATGTATAAATTATGAAAAAGCTATGGATAGCATGATACAAAGTAAAATCATTTATTCTACTTGTATAGTTGCATGATTCGCATATAGCATGGCATTATTGCATTCGTGAGGCAAAGCATGGTTTTATTAGTTGCATAATAAAGATATATATCTATCTGTTTATTGAACTAACTTGCAGTTGCCTCCCTTGGACCTATTGGTCGAGCTTTTTCCTTGGGTGGCCGTACCCACTGGGAACCATGGAGTTGGTTCTCACCCCACGTGGTTTTGGGGTGTTACAGGTTCGCACGTGAGCGGCGCGGCGGCGCGAGGCGAGGGCGTAGCTCCATAGTTAGCGCCCTACCACGGAGACCAGAGATAGCGGTACCCTGAGTCGGCCTTACTTAGGGATGTAAAGAATGAAAAGAATCAAGTTGTAATAATCATGTTAAATCGGATTGTATTTGGAAGTTAAATGTAATAAGTACTTGGGATGTAAAATGTATATAGTGAATGTGAATGCATGAATAACATAGGATGTGTTATGTTGTTTGATACCTTCCTTATGCAATCTTTGATTGAAATGTGTTCCTGGTTGGAACTTTGTACATTGTATTGATTGTGATGCCTTGAATGTACAGGGGAGACTCTGTCCGCGGTACAGGGGAAACCCTGTCCCTTCGGCGGTCTGTTGCGGCGCCGCGACCCGGCCAAATAGGCGAGCGGTCGCGGGGCGTGATAGATAAGATGGTATCAGAGCATAAAAAGAACATAAAAAGAATAATAGAAAATGGTTTAGTTGGACCTAGGAGACCCTAGGATAGTAAACCATAGGAGATTAAGGCTCGTGAGATACGAGGACTTGTGACTTTTGGCGAAAGGTTAATTGATTGGGTTATGTCATAAACCTCTAAAACGGATGTTAGAGGTAGACTCAAGGTGAGGTTTATTCTCAACAGAGGGTGTTCATATTGGGTGCACACAACATGAAGCCGAGTGATGAGAGTAGACGCCTTCGCGTGACTTTCGCCCGATTTGAGTCGGTATTAAGTGTTTCGTGTTCGACCTAGAAGGTCGAGGATTAATAAGGTTGTTGCGTTTTAGGGAGTAATAGCACCGCGTAGGTGATCTTCTTTTAGATCGGTGCGGGATGGGCCAAGTGGTGTCCCTGGGCAATTTGAGGCGAGCGGAGACTTGGAACTTCACGAGCTTTGGCGGCCCTTGTGACCTTTGAGAAGTTAACGGAATCCTTGTCGTGTTAGATCACTTTTTGGTCAAATTGACCAAAGTGCGTCGAGAGAAGTAGTTGGACAAAGTCCAATTGATATTCCAACAATGTTGGAAGGGTTAGAATTGGGTTCTAAAAGAGTTAAAAAGGTTTTAGCGTTGCTCGGCATGAATCGGAGTCGAAGCGGTGCAAAATCGAAATTATGGAACATGTGTTACCGATTTAACACCAGGGGTGTACCGGTATAGCATGGTTGTAACGAAGTGAATTCTCGAGAGCCGAGAGTTGGACTTTGTCCGGGATCGGCTAGTTATCGAGTGGGTATGTAATATACCGAAATTTCGATAACCAAGTATCGAATCTTGGTCAAATCGACCAAAGAGCGAGGTTGGTACGCTTTGGAAAGGCCGAAGGCGTCAAATAATGCAAAAGTGCATTACTGGGGATCTTCGAGAGCCTTGGAAATGAAAATCTGCAAACTGCAGGTTTTCTCTTCTCGGAGACCGGTCCCTGTGGGGAGAGACCGGTCCCCGAACGCGCAGGCAGCAAGAGGAGAGAAAAATCGGCTAAGTCCTTGGTGGACAGCTCTCGGAGACCGGTCCCTGCTGGAGAGATCGGTCCCTGCTGGAGAGATCGGTCCCTGAGAGACCTGTCCCCCAAAGAAAGACCGGTTGCATCGGGTGTGATCTCTGCTGACTGCGGGGAGAAGCTCTCGGAGACCGGTCCCTCATCGGGGAGACCGGTCCCCGAGCTCGAAAGTGGCCCAGTGAGGGCAATGTAAAAGAATAAAAGTTGAGGGGCTTGTTTGCACTTATGCAACATGTGGGGCTATGTGAGGGGTATGAGAGCTCTTTTCTCTTATTTCTCACCCACACACCCTCTCATATCTCTCTTTCTCTCTCTAGAAGACAAGAAGAGGAAGAAGAAAGGAAAGGAAGGAAAGAAAAGAAGAAGGAGGTCTTCCTCATCTTCCTCATCTTCTCCTTGGTTGGAGCTTCTTAGAGAGGTAAGCTTCTAAGCTCTCTCATGGTGGATTTCTAGAGATAGGTTTGATTGCTCTAGAAATAAAGTTTTGTATTATCTGAGGGCGTAGTACCTGCAAGTACAGGTATAGAGCCAGATGGCACTAGCGAAGTGCTA
Organism: Ananas comosus; assembly: GCF_001540865.1. NCBI lineage: Eukaryota > Viridiplantae > Streptophyta > Magnoliopsida > Poales > Bromeliaceae > Ananas > Ananas comosus. The sequence goes on from NW_017890608.1 coordinate 42,705, forward strand.
GAAGTAATCTATGGCGAGAAGTGAGACTCGCGGTAGAGATAGAAGTGGCGAAACGACTCTCAGAGCAATATGAATAATAAATTGCGAGAGTTGAGCCATGATGCTTATTAGAACACCCGAGTGGCCCGAAAAAATTTCGGATGTCATTCCGATAGATCGAACAGTGAAAGTAGCATCACTGTTGAGAAAACGGTCGATTAGTGGCCAAGTTTGAGCACGTGGGCCTAGTAGTACCTCAAGGTGAGGTAGACGGTTGTGCTCGTGCGGCCGGTGTGTATAGGCAAGATTGCCTAATGCTGGACATCGTGTGAAACGCTGTAGGGGCGTAGAGCGCTCGAGTGTAGATACCCGTAGAGTGCAGATGTGGGTTCAGCCGAGAGAGTGTATTGGCAATAGCACTTGAGCATTGCTAGGTGTGAAGCATGCCATGGATCACTCGTAGGACTGGAGACTCGCATTAGGTGCATAGTAGCCGGTAGTGATACGCGTGACTCGGTAGAGCATGTCGTGTAGGACGACGACGGCGGGTAGTGCTTGGGGACGACTCGTGCCTGGACCATTTGTGGACTGTGGAGCCTGGGCCCTTTGGGCAGGCGCAGTCAGCTGTGATTGACAGCGGCTCGGTACCTATGAGTAGGGCAGAGTTCTGGTCAGGACGATAGTCCGAGCTTAGACCCGGGAGCGTGGAATGCTACGTGATAGATTGTGTGACCGATGGTACACCAAGTATGGTTGTGACCCAACCCGAGGACTTGACGTGGTTTGGGATCTTAGTTGCTGCTTGTTGGAGTGTGTGCGAATTCCCAAGTGAGAATTTCGACTGATCATGATTGGGTCTGCATTTGCGAGCGGGTCTGCATTTGCGAGCGAGAGACGCTGCGTATTAAGACAGGTTTAGGTGGTAGGCCTAAGTAGGATTGGTGGCCTTTGGTCCACCTGTGGAGACCGAAGAGAGTGAATTGGCGGATAGCCTTATCGAGGAATTCGACTCGAATTCACGAACGAAGCGCTCGTGTGAGCTCGTTGCGGAAATAGTTTGATGTTAATCGTGGCATGTGGTATCAGATGATGAAGTATTCATTGTGAGACATCAAACTAGCAGAAAGCCACATGATGTTGGACACTATGTTCGTGAACGAACTAAAGCTTGAGAGGTGCCGAAGTGGGCCATCTCACGTTAACGTTTAGGGTCAGTGCCAAATTAGAGCACTCACGACGGAGCAATGCACCGGTGATATTGCTTCTAAGCAATGTCGGTGATCGAATTGGAATGTATTCCCAAAAGAGAAGGCCAGTGCAAAGAAGAGTTCTTTGTGTACCGAATGGCGAGTGGTGTTGGAGCGCGTAAAGTTGTCGAGTATCGACTTGCGCTGCCTTTATGACATGCAAGATCCGTGATGCACTTTTGTATCACATTTTGCAAATGTGTTTAGGATTAAACCCACATCCTTCAGTATGAGCCGCTTCTGGAACCACGATTGTGTGAAGCCGCTTTGGAGTGGGAGAATGAGTTGGTACCCTCAATTGCTC